>NC_063044.1:3004216-3016716 GCF_018812025.1 Megalobrama amblycephala | reverse complement strand
CATCCACATGGATGGCAGGACCCAAGGTTTCCCAGCAGAACATTGCCCAAAACATCACACTGCCTCCGCCGGCTTGCTATGTGATCCCCAGGTAAGCGACGCACACGCACCCGGCCATCCACGTGATGTAAAAGAAAATGAGATTCATCAGACCAGGCAAAATTCTTTCATTGCTTTGTGGTCCAGTACCGATACTGTCCCTTAAGACAGTTCTCCTGGTTGCATTGGCCTCTAACAAGAGGGTAGGGGACCTGCACACATTTTTTGGTTGATGAATTGTATGATTTCGGTACAATAGGAAAAATGGTCACACTTTAGTTTAGGGTCCAATTATCACTATTAACTAACTATTAACTATGACTTTTGCCTCAATAAACCCTAATTACTGCTTATTAATAGTTTGTAAGGTAGTTCTTAAGTTTAGATCATGGTCATGCAGAATAAAGCATTAATATCTGCTTTATAAGTACTAATAAACAGCCAATATCCTAGTAATATGCATGCTAATAAGCAACAAGTTCATAGTGAGAATTATACCCTAAACTAAAGAGTTACCGGACAAAGGAACAAATCCACAATGCTAGGTTTCTTTTCATTTATTTTGAACAGACAGTAGTGCAAATTACAGTTTGTCCCATCTAGCGGCATTTAGTCCCCCTGAGGTAGTTGGTACAGTACAGCCTCCTATAGTGTATTAAGCACTAAGCAGTAATCAGAATGCACTCTTGCATAGATCATATTTTTTTGCAGGGCTGATAAAAAAAAAAAAAAAAAAAAAAAAAAAAGGTATTTGTTCACAATCAGCTACAAAACTGAAAAGCATCTTGTGTTATAAAAGTACAAAACAAATAGAAAAATGAAAAATGACTTGTGCATTAGGAGTGTCACAGTTTGCTCCACTTAAAAATATATTTAAACATTTGAAGCCTAAGCCCAACCCCTCCTATACTTAATTTTCTGCATTTTTCTTTGTTTTGCGCACAGTTGAGTGCGTGAGCTTTTCAAAGTATTCTCCTTTGTCCATGAGTGCATAAAGACGCATTCGACGCATGCTCACTATCTAGTGGACTTGTTTTCAAGCGCTCATGTCATTCACGTATGCGCTGTTGTTCTTCTGCTCTTTTTCCTGTTGTAGTGGTTAGCAAACAGCGTTACCACATGCCCCCTTCTGGACCGGAGTGTGGATCGCCATTGACTGTCTGTATTCATCGTCTAACTTCATGAACCGAACCGTGACGTCCGTACCGTACGGTTTGGGATGAATACATTTACTGTTACACCCCTACTGGTTAGTGGATGCCATCGCCTTGGCGTATCAGTCCCAAGGCGTGCCTTGCCCGCTTGGGTTGACAGCTCACTCCACCAGAGGAGTAGCTTCTTCCTGGGTGCTGGCGCACGGTGCCTTGCTGACAGATGAATAAAGTCGTAGTTTTTGTTATTTTTGGACCAAAATGTATTTTCGATGTTTCAAAAACTTCTAACTAACCCACTGATGTCACATGGACTACTTTGATGATGTTTTTATTACCTTTCTGGACATAGACAGTCCAGAACATACATTTTTACATACACAGACCGCACATACATTTTCAATGGAGGGACAGAAAGCTCTCGGACTAAATCTAAAATATTTTAAACTGTGTTCCGAAGATGAACGGAGGTCTTACGGGTTTGGAACGACATGAGGGTGAGTCATTAATGACATAATTTTCATTTTTGGGTGAACTAACCCTTTAAGCACATGAATGAGCAGGGTGATTTTTAACTTCACCTTTTCTGTAAACAGGATATACACAGAGAAATTAAGTAATGCTTACCTGACACCAGTGGAATAAGGACAGGAAACTCTCAGTGATGCAGAGGTAAACCTGCCGTCTCCACTTCCGTTTGCACACAGTGGACAAAGAGAGCAGATGCTGTGCTGTGGCTCTTTTGCAGGGATCTGGGGTTAGCATAAGCTGTAGCATATACTGCATGTCTTCTGATAGCACTGAAACACATACACAAATGCTAGCATATGGGGCAACTATTTGGGACAAAAAACAAATTGCATAAACATTCACTTGTATTAAGTGAACGTAAACAATAAGGGAAAAAATGGCATGTGTGTCAATATACTGGATCTGTGTATTAGGACTTACAGTGACAGCAGCCTGATATACCTGCTGCTGTCTGTGTCCTTAATGTTAATCATGGACATTAGAATCTGAGTGCAATAATTCTGACTAAAATATATATAAATCAGGGCTCTACACTGTGACCATTTCGGTTGCATTTGTGATTAAAAATAACTGCGTGCGACTGTGAAAAAAATATTTAGGCGCACCAATGCGAATGACCCGATGATTCTCGTGCAGATCTATAATACAATCGGAAAAAAAGTACAACTCCCAAAATGCATCTACACTGAACAACAGTAATGTTTCATACCGAAATCGATTGCTTTTCATGCCTTCATTCAAAAAGTTTTTTCTTTAGTCAGAACTGCAGAGCAAAGTACAAAAGACGTGCACAACGGACTACACTTCAAAGATTGTTTACAAGGTGAAATGGGTATGACAGTTCAGTTAAACAGCTGTTAAACTGAATATACAAAGCGAAGCAAGTTTTTTTCTTAAATATCCATAACACAACAAATTGCTCATCACTACAGCAACAGTAGACTCTCTGAGCTGGCGCGAGCAAGTGGAGGTAGGGATAATTTGCATATTCATTGATCCGTGTATATTAAATGAGGCAAGGATGTAGAGTTACACTCAAGCTAATTTTAGGCATGAAGACATTTTTTTCACAGGAAAATTTTTTTAAATATATCATTTTGGTGATCAAAGATGACTTTTAATGGATAAAATAATTGACTACAGGGGGACTTTAAGATTTATGTGGTTTGGAATTGGTAAAAAGTGCTTGGAAACTTGCATAAGAATTATGCACACACTGTAAATTAAATAAACACAGTCTGTAAGTGGCAGCCTGTAATTACATAAACATTTAAAAAAATAAAAAAAAAAAAAAAACAGATCCTGAAATAATAGTCTTCTACTTATAATTCAGTATGCTAAATTACGTACTTTTTAAAGAGGACCTATTATGCACCATTTTACAAGATGTAATATAAGTCCCCAGAATGTGTCTGTGAACTTTCAGCTCAAAATACCCCACAGATCATTTATTATACCATGTTGTAAATGCCTATTTTTGAGTGGAAGGGAAAACATGCAGTTTTCGTGCATCTTTAAATGCAAATGAGCTGCTGCTCCCCACCCTGCTTCCCAGAAGAGGGCAGAGACTATACAGCTCATGCCTTGAATACTCTGCCAAAAACTAAAACATCTGTTTGGTTTTGATTATCATCTCTATCACGGTCACGCTCACTGCAGTTCTTTATCATCATGAAAGTTTATTATCTGCATGCGTTTAAAAACCATATCAGTCTAAACTTTTGATATATGGTTTTCTGAGTGCACACACCCAAAGCACACACACAGAAAGCTGGCTGTCAGACAGTGCATCAGATAACTAAATAAAAAAAAAATCATTATTATGAGAAATTAACTTATTTTTATCAGAAAGTTTCTTGTTATTATGAGAAACTAAGTCATTAATCTTAGAAACGTTCTCATTATTATAAGAAACTAAGTACTAAGTCATATTTACAAGAAAGTTTCTTATTATTATGACTTAAAGAATCATGTTTTTTACTCAACTGTGGTGAAAACAGGCTTCCATACTTTAAGGACATTGCATGAAACCACAAGGTCCTTAAAGTGTCCCTAAACATATCAAGAACATTTTAAGCATTTTAGTTAGCCACAAGAGATAACAATGTACAGTACCATTAGTGAATTCTGCTGGTAAGTGACCCTTTCGGAGCTGCTGCCAGTCATCTCCTCCTTTAGGAACCTCAATGTTACAGGCCAACTCCAGGATGGAAACACCCAAACTAAAAGAGAAGAAAGACATCTCTTTATACAAATAAATGATTTGGTTCTTACTACAAACATTTAAATTAGGGCTGTCAATTTAACGTGTTAATTAGAAAATTAATTACGGTGAAAAATAACACGTTAAAATTATTAATGCATTTAACACACTTGCCCTGCCCCAGACCTACATTTCATACAGTTGATTGATGACGAATATGTTGCAGGGCAAGAGTTAACTCACTGCATGATGGAGCAACTATAGAATGTTGTTAGAATGTTCCCAAAATTCAACATATGGGGGCAAAAAATGCCCCCGTTTAAGTCATATTTACATCATATCATATACAGTTAAGCTATATCACGCGAGGCAAGAGTAATGTCACACGAGTGCTGTCTTTCTGGCCAGAAAAGCACGAATGCAAATGTGATACTGATTTTATACAATAGTTCAATAAATAAGAAGTTATTAGTGTTATTTTAGACACAATATTGTCTGTTTTGCTCAATGTTGCCAATGAAAATATAAAGACAAAGCAGAACTGTTCATCTCCGAGCAACACACAGTGGCATTTAATTTCAAAGTACCGCGAGAGTGATTCAAAAACATATGGAGCAGTCTGCTCTCTAATCACTCTCGCGGTACTTTGATGTCATACACTGATCGGTCTGTGCAGCACCGCTTCAAGTTCGACTAAAAAGCCTAAAGATTAAATGGACCGTTCATAAAGGAAACCATTTACTTCACTCCTGAATGAATCAGCCGATTGAACAAATTGAATATATTTACTGCTACCTACTGGCAGTTTTATTTTATAGTATTTTATAGTATAATTTCATTAAAAAAGATAAAAAATTTCATACTTCCATAGTAATAATAAAAAATAAAAAAAACATTAAAGGTATAGTTCACACAAAAATGAAAATTCAGTCATCATTTACTCTACCCTCATGGTCCAAGAGTGTGTGATAAATTCTACGTTAAATCGAACAAAATATTTCTTGCTTGCTGAAGCTACTTTCTGTAATGCGTATTTGATGCTTTACACAATACTGACTTTAAATTATCTTTTGGGAGTGATTTCTTAGCCAAATTTGATGTGCGATTAATTTGCGATTAATTAATCGCCACATCATGTAATTTTAACATGTAAATTTGAATCGCTTGACAGCCCTAATTTAAAGGTCCCATTTTTCGTGGTTTTTATAAGCAAGTATAACATTCACTAACCTAAAGATGTCTGCAGCAGTCCCATACTCCCCTCTCAATAGCTCAGGGGCCATATATCTGGGGTCTCCTTCCTGTAAATCATCCTCTCTATTTATTTCTCTCTTTTCCTCTATCACTTGTTTTTGGACATCTCTAGGTAGCTTGATCAACAAGCCAAAATCTCCAAGTTTGAGCCGTCCAGACTTTGTAATGAAAATATTTGCTGGTTTTATGTCCAGATGGGCAAACCCATGAGCGTGCAAGTGGTTGAGCGCTGAGAGCATGTCACACAGGTATGTCCAGGCACTTGTCTCACCTGGCACAACACAAAACACACACACTCTGCTTCAGTAACGTATATTTGCAATGCAATGCAATACAATACAATGCAAAAAAAAAAAAAAGAGATTTTCTTGTGTAGTTTGCTGTATACCAGTGTGAAATGGCGATTCCTCAACGTATAGCTGTAGGCTGGTACAACAGAGTTCAGTCTGGATGTAGAGGTGGCCAGCCTCCTCCCAAGCCGCAATGAAACCCAGCACATAAGGGTGTGGCAGTAGTCTCTCATGATTCCAAGCCTCAGTAATGCTTTTTGCTCGTTCAACCTCACCACGGAACCGCTGCACTGAACGCTTGACAGCGTACTGGCAACCGTCCAACAGACTCACCACCTGACAGACAAAAATGAATGAATAAATGCATTTAGCACTTTTACATAAAACTGTACCATCAAAGTGCTTTACAATGGGATGAGGGGTCTCTCCTCAACCACCACCAGTGTGCAGCATCCACACACCAGCTATAGGTGGAGAGTAGAGTAGGGTGATAGAGCCAATTCAATGGAAGGGGATTATTAGGAGGCCATGATAAATAAGAGCCAATGAGGGAATACAGCCAGGAAGTGCCATGGGATGTTTTATGACCACAGAGAGTCAGAACCTCGGTTTAACATCTCATTCAAAGAACAGTCATCTGAATAACATCATATTACACAGTATCATATTAGTGTATAGATTGATGATCTTGAAACATCACCATTATCTAAAAAAAAGCATCCATTTCATGTGTATCAGTTTCAGAGTACATCTGTAGTGCACATTTACTTCAATAAATCAAGTCTAGTTATCATTTTGTTACTTCACATTTTTTAAACCAGTTTTGTGTAAAAATGCAGAAACATTGGGCAGAAAAAGATGGTGGCTGATATTACTTCTCTCTGGAAATAAAGTATCCATCCTGCAGAAATAATATGCATAGGAAGGATGGTAGTATGCTATTCCACAGAAAACCCTAGAAGGCCTTTAGCATGTCTCACCTTGAAAACCTCACCAAAGGAACCTCGTCCAATCAGGCCCAGGTTGGTAAAGCACTGGCTGAAAAAAGACTGAGGTCGAGACGGGTCATACACAGAGCAAGGAGGGGGCGACTCAATAAGGGAGCGTGACAGGGGCGTCCACGGAGTAGGGTGATGGAAGAAAACTCGACTGAGCGGGGGACATCCTTTAGATGGTGGCCGTGGCGGTAAAGAATTAGATAATGGCCGCAGAGGAGACAGGGAAGAAGATGATGAGGAAGAGAAGGGAGGTCTCCGTTTCTTTAGGGAAAAGGACTGCTGGGCATGAGAGAAGTGGGTAGGCAAAGGGAGAGGGGTGCTGACCACTGATGTCTGATAAGATGATGACATAGGAAATAGATAATCAGTTCTTCTAATGTAAATGTAGGCTTGACAAATTTTCAGATATTTCAAATTATGGAATTGTGAACGCTGACTGCTCATCCAGATTCTCCACATCAATATGCACTAACCTATAACAGAACACAAAATGGTGTGTTAAATATTATGACTGAAATATCACGTCATCATGACATAAAGTGCATATATAAAGTAAACAATACCAAAACAAATATATTTCAACCATCAATGACCAATTTGACATTATTATTAGGTACCCTTACATAAATATTATGGCAGTAAAATGGTACTTTGATGGTGTCAGATGGTACTAGTAATTTAAATATACCATGGTATTTTTGTTAGTGACAAATTATTTGACGACAAATATCTTGATGTCTTGTTTTGATAATTACCATTGGTTACTTTTTAACTTATAGTACACAGAACACCAGCACAGTAGGCCTACATCATATAATATCATGTGTTACCAGGGTAAATGTCTAAACACATGGTATTACCATCACATTTGTCCAACATACTAGATAAGATTAGCAAAATACTTTGTGGCACAGATTATTGTATAAATTGTGTAAATCATATCATGAATGATCATTTAGGAGAATATTTCAAATAATCTTAACAAAACCTGTGCTACTGTACATCTACAGATAATACAAATACTGACTTGGCAGTAGCCGATTACGTGCGTTCAGTTAAAAAAAAAACATTTTTATCTGAACTGAAGCAGTTATGATGATATAACGTGAACTAACGTTATTCAGAAAGTAATCATAAAAACGTTATGTACTCCTTCAAAGGGCACTTCCGTCACAGATATTTATATACGTTATGTTTCAGAAACGTTAACGTTATATACCTGCATCATGTGTTGGTCTTGGTTGGAATTCGAATAGTAATACCAACAGCATTTGTATTATCGTACAGTACAGTACAGTAGCACAGGTTTTGTTAAGATTATTTGAAATATTCTCCTAAATTATCATTCATGATATAATTTACACAATTTATACATTAATTTGTGCCACAAAGTACTGTTTTATTTTTGCTAATCTTATTGGACAAATGCGATGGTAATACCACGCGTTTAGACATTTACCCTGGTAACACATAATATTATATGATGTAGGCCTAACTTACTGTGCTGGTGTTCTGTGTACTAACGTTATAAGTTAAAAAGTACGTTAACCATAAAAAAAGTAATGTACTCCTTTAAAGTCATTACATTATGTTTCAGAAACGTTATATACCTACATTATGTGTTGGTCTCGGTTGATATTCAAATATCCATTTCTATTATTCAATCAAGTATATTATTACTATTAATCTTGCGCCCAGATTGCGCCACACGCGTTCAAATACTTCAGAGGCGGGCCTCGACGTACCACCGTGGGCTTTCCCAGTGCATTGTGGGATAGTGGAGAGTTCTTCTTCTTCTTCTTCTTGTGTGATTTGCAGCAGCTTAGACGCTTCAAAGGCGTATTGTTGCCCTCCTCAGGTCATCTTATGAACTCCATCTTATATATTAAATCCTCTTATAAAGTCCAGTGTGAAGTAAAAAGTTTATAACAATCTTTGTGGTCTCAAAATCCTTATTTTCAAGAATTGACTTCAAAGATATAGATGGTAATCCAGACTCCAACAGCTCAGAAAACATGCGGCTTCTTGCAACACTATGAATTACACACTCCATTACTACATGCTTCACAGATTCTAACTCTTCACACAAACATCTGCCATCTAGATGCTTACCAACCATTGCCAGCCCAAAATTTAGTGCACAATGACCCAATCTTAATCTTGTGAATATCACACTATCTCTCCTCTCTAATCTTGTGAATGCTGTGTGCATTAAAGTAGGTTGAATTGAAAAATAATGCCTGCCCTTATTCCCTTCCTCCCATTCTTTCTGCCATATTTGTGATATTTTTTGCTGTATAATACTCTTGCACTCAACTCTTCCATACATTACATTCAAATCAACTTCACTCTTGTGTGTAGCTATTTTCCCCATCTCATCAGCCTCTTCATTCCCCTGAATCCCTTTATGTGCTGGGACCCACATAAACCCCACTGTGTATCCCATTTTTATCACCCGATACAATGCAACAAGAATTTCTAAAACTAAATCTGTTCTGGCCTCACTCCTCCTACCCTTTATTGCCATTAGTGCGGCAGTGGAATCTGAACATAACACATATTTCCCAGGTCTTTGTCCTTCCACCCACCCAAGGGCCCACAAAATTGCAACTAGCTCAGTCAAAAAAACTGACTTGTTATCTGGCAATCGCAATCTGAGTTTAATACGTACTTGAGGGATACTTAACCCTATTGCTGATTTTCTGTTGAGTGGAATCATAGAACCATCAGTGAATATCTGCACACAATCTGACCAGTTTCTTTTTAAATGATCATTGACCAAGGCTACAGGATCACCATTTTCTTCCTTCATTTGATCTAGCAACGAAAAATCAACTGTAGGTTCTGGCAGAAACCATGGTGGGACTGGAGACCAGCAAACTGCAGGTCCAATTATAAAATCTTTCATACCCAATTCTTGAGCTCTCTTGTCTACAGTGTACATCATGCTCCCCTTTCTATCCCTTCCACCCCTTCTCTGAAACTCCCAATGATCTTCTACCAATTTTCTAGCTGGGTTTGTGCATTGAAAACTACCGAGTTTAGACCAATAGTAGAGATACCTTAATTTTTCTTAACTTCAATGTAGTCTCTCCCATTTCAACTAACAGTGCATTAATTAGGGCCCGAGCACCGATGGTGTGAGGACCCTATTGGAATTGCTCCGTTTATTATTATTATTATTATTATTAGGGCCAAAGCCCAAGGGGCTGAAGGCCCTATTGTTTTCTTTAGGATTATTATTATTAGGGCCAAAGCCCAAGGGGCTGAAGGCCCTATTGTTTTCTTTAGGATTATTATTATTAGGGCCAAAGCCCAAGGGGCTGAAGGCCCTTTTGTTTTCTTTAGGATTATTAGGGCCCGAGCACCGATGGTGTGAGGACCCTATTGGAATTGCTCCGTTTATTATTATTATTATTATTAGGGGCCAAGCACCGAAGGTGCGGAGGCACCTATTGTTTCCGTTAGTTTTCTTATTATTATTAGGGGCCAAGCACCGAAGGTGCTTAGGCACCTATTGTTATTGTTAGTTTTTAGGGGCCAAGCACCGAAGGTGCTTAGGCACCTATTGTTATTGTTAGTTTTCTTATTATTAGGGGCCAAGCACCGAAGGTGCTTAGGCACCTATTGTTATTGTTAGTTTTTAGGGGCCAAGCACCGAAGGTGCGGAGGCACCTATTGTTTCCGTTAGTTTTCTTATTATTAGGGGCCAAGCACCGAAGGTGCTTAGGCACCTATTGTTATTGTTGGCGTTCCGTACGCTTATTATTATTCTTCTTCTTCTTCCGCTCTTGAAGTCTATGGCAGCCCATAGAACCGCTATGCGGGAAAGTTGTGAAATTTGGCACACAGTTAGAGGACAGAATGACCTTTGTCCATAGCAAATTTGGAGTCTCTAACTCAATCCCTCTAGCGCCACCAGCTGTCCAAAGTTGCACTTATGTTTATGCTAATAACTTTTGAACCATAAGGGCTAGAAACAAAATTCTTTTTTCCTCTGATTCCTTGGGTCAAGACGAATCGATTGCACTATATGACGTCATTTTCCGTCATGAAAATTTTTCCCGCCATTTTGAATTTTCTGAAAAACCTACTTTTTCGAACTCCTCCTAGGCCGTTAGTCCGATTTTCATGAAAAATTAAACCAGATCATCTTCAGACCATGACTGACAAAAAGTTATGGAATTCAAGCTTTTCGATTGATCCAAACCGTTCTCGAATAGGGCACACGAACGAATTCGTACCGTAGCGCTCGCGAAAATCAGAACTTAAGGCTGTATCTCTGCAACAATGATTTATCATATTCAGACCAAACTTCATACATGTCATTCACAAGCATGACCTTAAGGCCAACATGCAGTGTTTCAGGCTGCAGCGCCACCTACTGGTCCGGAGATACGAAAAATGGATATTTTGGCTTAATAACTTCTGAATGGGTTTGTCCAGAAAATCATAAATGTTGGTCACGTTGGATTCAGGGTATCATGCCGAGTCGAATGATAACCAATTATTACCCATATCAGGACCATTTTGGCCGTCGGCCATTTTGAATTTTGTGCTAAAATGCTGTATTTTATGAACGCATCAGCGTATCGTCACAAAACTCGGTATGGGTCATCAGCATGATGCCCTGAACCAGCCTGAGAAGTTTCAGCACCAGCGCCACCTAGTGGTCAAAAGTTATAACAAAATTTACAGAAATGCTTAATCAACTTTGAGTGTATTAACCGACTTGTTTTCAATGAAGAGTCATGTCAGTTAGACTTCCTTGAATCCCTGCTGAGAACCATAGATATCCAAACATTTCCATAGTCAGCTGAAATATGGTTTGTCCGCCATGTATTGAATTTTTCTTTAAAAACCTACTTTTTCGAACTCGTCCTAGACCGTTGCATTTGATTGTTCATGAAAATCGAAACCAGTATCATCTTCAGTCCATGCTGGCAAAAAGTTATCAAAGGATTTCAAGTCGATAAGTCAAACCATTCTTCGCAAATACCAGAGCAAATTAATTTGAACGTATGATGCAAAAATTTGGGCTCATTGAAGCTGTATCTCTGCAATGCTTTATCATATTCAGACCAAACTTGGTATGTGTCATCACAAGCATGACCTGAGGCATCATACAATGTTTCAGGCACAGCGCCACCTACTGGAGTGGAGATATGAAAAATGGCTGTTTTTGCTTATAACTTCTGATGGGTTTGACCAAAATTCATAAATTTGGTATGGTTCATCAGGACAATGCCCTGAAGGAGCCTGAGAAGTTTCGGACCAGCACCACCTTGTGGTCAAAAGTTATAACAAAATTTACAAAAATGCTAATAACTTTTGTCTATATTAACCAATTGTAATGAAACTGGTCTCAGTAGATTCCTTGGGTCATGCTGAGAACAAAGATATCAAATTTGCCATAGTCAGCTGAAATTCCTGTCCGCCATATTGTTTTACTTTAAAAACCTACTTTTTCGAACTCCTCCTAGACCGTTGCTCCGATTTTCACCAAAATTGAACCGTATCATCTTCAGACCATGCCGACAAAAAGTTATGGATTTCAAGTTGATAAGTCAAACCGTTTTCGTATACCAGAGCAAAACATTTGAGATATGATGCAAAAATGACTCTTGAAGCTGTATCTCTGCAATGCTTTATCATATTCAGACCAAACTTGGTACGTGTCATCACAAGCATGACCTGAGGCATCATACAGTGTTTCGGCGCAGCGCCACCTACTGGAGTGGAGATATGAATAATGGCTATTTTTGCTTATAACTTCTGATGGGTTTGACCAAAATTCATAAATTTGGTATGGGTCATCAGGACAATGCCCTGAAGGAGCCTGAGAAGTTTCGGACCAGCGCCACCTTGTGGTCAAAAGTTATAACAAAATTGACAAAAATGCTAATAACTTTTTTTTCTAATTGCTCACTGCTGCTGTTGGTCTGATGCTCCCAGCCATGTTGGCTGGCTTCTTGTGCCGTTTTTGTGCTTGGCCCCGTAATTGCTGCTTGCAGCTATATTTATTATTATTATT
>NC_063044.1:2879921-3002543 GCF_018812025.1 Megalobrama amblycephala | reverse complement strand
ATACCAAACATGGTAGGTTTCGACATATAGTTTGTGCCTCATGTTGAATTTTGCGAAAAACCTGCTTTTTCGAACTCGTCCTAGACGCTTCATTTGATTGTCATGAAAATCAAATCAGATCATCTTCAGACCATTGTGGCAAAAAGTTATCAAAAGCTTTTTGATAAACTCAATCATTCTCAAATAACACGCAAATTAATTTAACGCAGAGCACCCAATTTGGACTCATGGCTGTATCTCTGCAATGCTTTATCATATTCAGACGAAACCTCATACATATCATCCCAAGCAAGACCAGAGCCTACATGCTGAGTTTTGTCATAACGCCACCTACTGGTCTGGAGATACAAAAAAGCCAAAATAGCCATTATTTTTGCTTATAGCTTCAGATAGGTTTGTCCAAAAATGATAAAGTTGGTCTTTTTCAATTCGGGGCATCATGCCAAGTCGAATGATATCCAATTTTCCCATGTCGGCCATTTTGGCCATCGGACATTTTAAATTTTGGTTTAAAATGCTGTATTTTGTGAACGCATTAGTATATTGTTGGGAAACTCTGTATAGGTCATCAGCACAAGGCCCTGAAAGAATCTGAATAGTTCCAAACCAGCGCCACCTCCTGTTTTTTTTTCACATGCTTATAACTTTTGATCTGGTTGACTTATTTTTTCGGGAGTCATATCCTTAGTGAGTGTCATTGTCACCTCACTCTGACCAAACCACATTCATTTGGTCACAGCGCCACCTATTGGTCAAAAGTGATAAACCAGTAAATCTTTATTACTGACTGTATATATAATTTTCCAACTCTTTTGCCTTAAATTATTGTAATAGGTCTTTAATTGCTCACTGTTGTAGTTAGCCTAATGCTCCCATCCATGTTGGCTGGCTTGTTGTCCCTTTTTTGCTTGGCCCCGTAATTGCTGCTTGCAGCTATATTCTTATTATTATTATTCTTCCGCTCTTGGAGTCTATGGCAGCCCATAGAACCGTATGGTAAAAAGTTGTGAAATTTGGCACACAGTTAGAGGACAGTCTGAACTGTGTCCATAGCCAATTTGGAGTCTCTAACTCAATCCCTCTAGCGCCACCAGCTGTCCAAAGTTGCACTTCTGTTTATGCTAATAACTTTTGAACCATAAGGGCTAGAAACAAAATTCTTTTTTCCTCTGATTCCTTGGGCTCAAGACGAATCGAATTGCACCCATATGACGTCATTTTCCGTCATGAAAATTTTCCCGCCATTTTGAATTTTCCGAAAAACCTACTTTTTCGAACTCCTCCTAGGGCGTTACTCCTGATTTTCACAAAAATTGGACCAGATCATCTTCAGACCATGACTGCAAAAAGTTATCAAAAGCTTTTCGATAGATCCATCCGTTCTCGAATAGGGCACAAAATGAATTCGACCGAAAGCTCGCAAAATCACACTTAAGGCTATATCTCCAAAACAATTTATCGTATTCTGACCAAACTTTGTACATGTCATCACAAGCATGACTTGAGGCAACATGCAGTGTTTCGGCACAGTGCCACCTACTGGTCCAGAGATATGAAAAATGGATATTTATGCTAATAACTTCTGAATGGTTTGTCCATAAATCATAAATGTGGTCACGTCAGATTCAGGGCATCATGCCGAGTCGAATGATATCCATTATTACCATATCAGCCATTTTGGCCGTCGGCCATTTTGAATTTTGTGCTAAAATGCTGTATTTTATGAACGCATTAGCATATCGTCACAAAACTCGGTATGGGTCATCAGCACGATGCCCTGAACGAGCCTGAGAAGTTTTGCACCAGCGCCACCTAGTGGTAAAATCAAATATTCAAATGCTTATCAATATGGGTGTGGTCAACTTATTTTCAAAAGAGTCATGACTTTAGACTCCTGAATCCCTGCTGAGTCTAACGATACCAAACATGCTAGGTTTCGACTTATGGTTTGTCCGCCATTTTGAATTTTGCGAAAAACCTACTTTTTCGAACTCGTCCTAGGCTGTTGGTCTGATTATTCATGAAAATTGAACCAGATCATCTTTCAGACCATTCTGGCAAAAAGTTATCAAAAGCTTTTTGATAAACTCAACCATTCTCAAAAAACACGCAAATTAATTTAACGCAGAGCACCCAGTTTGGACTCATGGCTGTATCTCTGCAATGATTTATCATATTTAGACCAAACTTCGTACAAATCATCCCAAGCAAGACCAGAGCCTACATGCTGAGTTTCGTCGCAACACCACCTACTGGTCTGGAGATTCAAAAAAGCCAAAATAGCCATTATTTTTGCTTATAGCTTCATATATGTTTGTCCAAAAATCATAAATTTGGTCTTGTTAGATTAGGGGCATCATGCCGAGTCGAATGATATCCAATTTTCCCATATTAGCCATTTTGGCTGTCGGCCATTTTGAATTTTGTGCAAAAATGCTGTATTTTATGAACGCATTAGCGTATTGTTACGAAACTCGGTATGAGTCATCAGCACAAGGTCCCGAAGGAGCCTGAGAAGTTTCAAACCAGCGCCACCTAGTGTTTTTTTCATATGCTTATAACTTTTGATCTGGTTGACTTATTTTCACGGGAGTCATATCCTTAGCGAGTGTCATTGTTACCTCACTCTGACTATACCACATTAATTTGGTCACAGCGCCACCTATTGGTCAAAAGTGATAAACCATTAAATCTTTATTATTGACTGTATATATCATTTTTCAGCTCTTTTGCCTAAAATGATCCTAATAGGTCTTTAATTGCTTACTGTTGCAGCTGGTCTGATGCTCCCAGCCATCTTGGCTGGCTTGTTGTGCCTTTTTTGCTTGGCCCCGTAATTGCTGCTTGCAGCTATATTTATTAGGGGCCAAGCACCGAAGGTGCTTAGGCACCTATTGTATCTGTTGGCGTTCCGTACGCTTATTATTATTCTTCTTCCGTTTCTTCTTCCGCTCTTGAAGTCTATGGCAGCCCATAGAACCGCTTGCGGGAAAGTTGTGAAATTTGGCACACAGTTAGAGGACAGTCTGAACTATGTCCATAGCAAATTTGGAGTCTCTAACTCAATCCCTCTAGCGCCACCAGCTGTCCAAAGTTGCACTTATGTTTATGTTAATAACTTTTGAACCGTAAGGGCTAGAAACAAAATTCTTTTTTCCTCTGATTCCTTGGGTCAAGACGAATCGAATTGCACCCTATGACGTCATTTTCCGTCATGAAAATTTTTCCGCCATTTTGAATTTTCTGAAAAACGTACTTTTTCGAACTCCTCCTAGGCCGTTACTCCGATTTTCACGAAAATTGAACCAGATCATCTTCAGACCATGCCGACAAAAAGTTATGGAATTCAAGCTTTTCGATTCCTCAAACCGTTTTCGAAAAACACACAAACAAATTGTACGTAGTGCTTGCGAAAATCAGACATAAGGCTGTATCTCCGCAACGCTTTATCGTATTCAGACCAAACTTGGTACATGTCATCACAAGCATGACCTGAGGCAACATGCAGTGTTTCGGCGCAGCGCCACCTACTGGTGCGGAGATATGAAAAATGGCTATTTTTGCTTATAACTTCTGATGGGTTTGTCCAAAAATCATAAATTTGGTCTCGTTAGATTTGGGGCATCATGCCGAGTCGAATGATATCCAATTTTCCCATATTGGCCATTTTCAGCCTGTCGGCCATTTTGAATTTTGTGCTAAAATGCTGTATTTTACGAACGCATTAGCGTATCATTCACAAAACTCGGTATGGGTCATCAGCATGATGCCCTGAATGAGCCTGAGAAGTTTCGGACCAGCGCCACCTAGTGGTCAAAAGTTATAACAAAATTTACAAAAATGCTTAATAACTTTTGACTATATTAACCGATTGTAATGAAACTGATCTCAGTAGATTCCTGTGGGTCATGCTGAGAACATAGATATCAAGGTTTGCCATAGTAGCTGAACTTCCTGTCCGCCATATTGAATTTTTCTTTAAAAACCTACTTTTTCGAACTCCTCCTAGACCGTTGCTCCGATTTTCACCAAAATTGAACCGTGATCATCTTCAGACCATGTCTGGACAAAAAGTTATGGATTTCAAGTCGATAAATGTCAAACCGTTTTCGTATACCAGAGCAAACAATTTGAGCATGATGCAAAAATTTGGACTCTTGAAGCTGTATCTCTGCAATGCTTTATCATATTCAGATCAAACTTGGTACGTGTCATCACAAGCATGACCTGAGGCATCATAGAGTGTTTTCGGCGTAGCGCCACCTACTGGAGTGGAGATATGAAAAATAGCTATTTTTGCTTATAACTTCTGATGGGTTTGACCAAAATTCATAAATTTGGCCATTTTATGGGTCATCAGGAAACTCAATGCACTGAAGGAGCCTGAGAAGTTTCGGACCAGCGCCACCTTGTGGTCAAAAGTTATAAACCAGTAAATCTTTATTTGACTGTAATATAATTGTTAATAACATTTTTTTTCTAATTGCTCACTGCTGCTGTTGGTCTGATGCTCCCAGCCATGTTGGCTGGCTTCTTGTGCCGTTTTTGTGCTTGGCCCCGTAATTGCTGCTTGCAGCTATATTTATTAGGGGCCAAGCACCGAAGGTGCTTAGGCACCTATTGTTATTGTTGGCGTTCCGTACGCTTATTATTATTCTTCTTCTTCTTCCGCTCTTGAAGTCTATGGCAGCCCATAGAACCGCTTGCGGGAAAGTTATGAAATTTGGCACACAGATAGAGGACAGTCTGAAGCTGTGTTCCATAGCCAAATTTGGAGTCTCTAACTCAATCCCTCTAGCGCCACCAGCTGTCCAAAGTTGCACTTATGTTTATGTTAATAACTTTTGAACCGTAAGGGCTAGAAACAAAATTCTTTTTTCCTCTGATTCCTTGGCTCAAGCCGATTTCGAATTGCACCCTATGACGTCATTTTCCGTCATGAAAATTTTTCCGCCATTTTGAATTTTCCTGAAAAACCTACTTTTTCGAACTCCTCCTAGGGCCGTTACTCCGATTTTCACGAAAATTGGAACCAGATCATCTTCAGACCATGACTGACAAAAAGTTATGGAATTCAAGCTTTTCGATTGCTCCAAACCGTTTTCGAAAAACACACAAACGAATTCGTACCGAAGCGCTTGCGAAAATCAGACTTAAGGCTGTATCTCTGCAAAACTTTATCATATTTCAGACCAAACTTGGTACATGTCATCACAAGCATGACCTGAGGCAACATGCAGTGTTTCGGCGCAGCGCCACCTACTGGTGCGGAGATATGAAAAATGGCTATTTTTGCTTATAACTTCTGAATGGTTTGTCCAAAAATCATAAATTTGGTCTCGTTGGATTCGGGGTATCATGCCGAGTCGAATGATAATCCAATTATTACCATATCAGCCATTTTGGCAGTCGGCCATTTTGAATTTTGTGCTAAAATGCTGTATTTTATGAACGCATTAGCGTATCATTACAAAACTCGGTATGGGTCATCAGCACAATGCCCTGAAGGAGCCTGAGAAGTTTCACACCAGCGCCACCTTGTGGTCAAAAGTTATAACAAATATTACAAAAATGTTTAATAACTTTTGACTGTATTCGACTTGATTGTAATGAAGACTCATGTCCAGTAGATTCCTTGGGTCATGCTGAGAACATACGATATCAAATTTGCCATAGGTTTCAGCTAAACTTCCTGTCCGCCATATTGTTTTTCTTTAAAAACCTACTTTTTTCGAACTCCTCCTAGACCGCTTGCATTCCGATTTTCACCAAAATCAAACCAGTATCATCTTCAGACCATTGCTGGACAAAAAGTTATGGATTTCAAGTCGGATAATGTCAAACCGTTTTCAAATAACCGGAGCAATTGAATTTGAGGTATGATGCAAAAATTTGGACTCTTGAAGCTGTATCTCTGCAATGCTTTATCATATTCAGACCAAAGCTTGGTACATGTCATCCACAAGCAATGATCAGAGGCATCATGCTGAGTGTTTCGGCGCAGCGCCACCTACTGGAGTGGAGATATGAAAAATTGTTATTTTTGCTTGCAGCTTCAGATAGGTTTGTCCTTCATAACTTTGGTCTTGTTAGATTAGGGGCATCATGCCGAGTCGAATGACCAAATTGCCATTCAGCCATTTTGGTCGTCGGCCATTTTGAATTTGTGCTAAAATGCTGTATTTTACGAACACATTAGCATATCATCACAAAACTCGATATGGGTCATCAGTATGATGCCCTGAAGGAGCCTGAGAAGTTTCGGACCAGCGCCACCTAGTGGTCAAAAGTTATAACAAATATTGACAAAAATGCTAATAACTTTTTTTTTCTAATTACTATGAGTGTGGTCTGACTCCCAGCCATTTTCTTCTTAGTCATGATGCTTGAGACCCTGAATCCCTTCTGAGTCCAACAATTTAGGGGCCAAAGCATGGTAGGTTGCGACATATAGTTTGTGGCGTTCATGTTTTTTTATTTTTTTTGCGAAAAACCTGCTTTTTCGAACTCGTCCTAGACGCTTCATCTTGATTGTCATGAAAATCAAATCAGATCATCTTCAGACCATTGTAACCCAAAACCGTTATCGGGAAAGTCTTTTATGATCAAACTCAATCATTCTCAAATAACCACGCAAATTAATTTGACGCATGATGCAAAACACACTCTCTGCAAGCTGTATCTCTGCAATGCTTTATCATATTCAGACCAAACTTGGTACATGTCATCACAAGCATGACCTGAGGCATTTTAAATTTTGGTTTAAAATCATGCAGTGTTTCGGAATAGCAGCGCCACCTACTGGAGTGGAGATATGAAAAATGAATATTTTTGCTTATAACTTCTGATAGGTTTGACCAAAAATCATAAATTTGGTCTTATTAGATTCGGGGCATCATGTTGAGTCGAATGACAAATCTGAGGCATGATGCAAAAACGACTCTTGAAGCTGTATCTCTGCAATGCTTTGACATATTGACACCAAACTTTGCAAGTGTCATTGTCACCTCACTCTGACCAATACCACATTCAATTTGGACACAGCGCCACCTATTGGTCAAAAGTGATAAACCAGTAAATCTTTCATTACTGACTGTATCATAATTTTCCAAGCTCTTTTGCCTTAAAATTGATCTTAATAGGTCTTTAATTGCTCACTGTTGCAGTTGGTCTGATGCTCCCAGCCATGTTGGCTGGCTTCTTGTGCCGTTTTTGTGCTTGGCCCCGTAATTGCTGCTTGCAGCTATATTTAGGGGCCAAGCACCGAAGGTGCTTAGGCACCTATTGTTATTGTTGGCGTTCTTTTTTTTTTTTTTTTTTTTATTAGGGGCCAAGCACCGAAGGTGCTTAGGCACCTATTGTTATTGTTGGCGTTCCGTACGCTTATTATTATTCTTCTTCCGCTCTTGAAGTCTATGACAGCCCATAGAACCGCTTGCGGGAAAGTTATGAAATTTGGCACACAGTTAGAGGACAGTCTGAGCTATGTCCATAGCAAATTTGGAGTCTCTAACTCAATCCCTCTAGCGCCACCAGCTGTCCAAAGTTGCACTTATGTTTATGCTAATAACTTTTGAACCTTAAGTGCTAGAAACAAAATTCTTTTTTCCTCTGATTCCTTAGGTCAAGACGAATCGATTGCACCATATGACGTCATTTTCCGTCATGAAAATTTTTCCGCCATTTTGAATTTTCTGAAAAACGTACTTTTTCGAACTCCTCCTAGGCCGTTACTCCGATTTTCACGAAAATTGAACCAGATCATCTTCAGACCATGCCGACAAAAAGTTATGGAATTCAAGTTGATTCCTGGAACCGTTTTCGAAAAACACGCGAACAAATTGTACGTAGTGCTTGTGAAAATAGACATAAGACTGTATCTCCGCAACGCTTTATCGTATTCAGACCAAACTTGGTACATGTCATCACAAGCATGACCTGAGGCACCATACAGTGTTTCGGCGCAGCGCCACCTACTGGAGTGGAGATATGAAAAATGGCTTTTTTTACTTATAACTTCTGATGGGTTTGACCAAAATTCATAAATTTGGTATGGGTCATCAGGACAATGCCCTGAAGGAGCCTGAGAAGTTTCGGACCAGCGCCACCTTGTGGTCAAAAGTTATAACAAAATTGACAAAAATGCTAATAACTTTTTTTTCTAATTGCTCACTGCTGCTGTTGGTCTGATGCTCCCAGCCATGTTGGCTGGCTTCTTGTGCCGTTTTTGTGCTTGGCCCCGTAATTGCTGCTTGCAGCTATATTTAGGGGCCAAGCACCGAAGGTGCGGAGGCACCTATTGTTATTGTTGGCGTTCTTTTTTTTTTTTTTTCTTCTTCTTCTTCTTCTTCTTCTTCTTCCGCTCTTGAAGTCTATGACAGCCCATAGAACCGCTTGCGGGAAAGTTATGAAATTTGGCACACAGTTAGAGGACAGTCTGAGCTATGTCCATAGCAAATTTGGAGTCTCTATCTCAATCCCTTTAGCGCCACCAGCTGTCCAAAGTTGCACTTATGTTTATGCTAATAACTTTTGAACCGTAAGTGCTGGAAACAAAATTCTTTTTTCCTCTGATTCCTTAGGTCAAGACGAATCGGTTGCACCATATGACGTCATTTTCCGTCATGAAAATTTTTCCGCCATTTTGAATTTTCTGAAAAACGTACTTTTTCGAACTCCTCCTAGGCCGTTACTCCGATTTTCACGAAAATTGAACCAGATCATCTTCAGACCATGCCGACAAAAAGTTATGGAATTCAAGTTGATTCCTGGAACCGTTTTCGAAAAACACGCGAACAAATTGTACGTAGTGCTTGTGAAAATAGACATAAGACTGTATCTCCGCAACGCTTTATCGTATTCAGACCAAACTTGGTACCTGTCATCACAAGCATGACCTGAGGCAACATGCAGCGTTTCGGCGCAGCGCCACCTACTGGTGCGGAGATATGAAAAATTTATGTTTTTGCTTATAACTTCTGATGGGTTTGGCCAAAAATCATAAATTTGGTCTCGTTGGATTGGGGGCATCATGCTGAGTCGAATGCTAACCAATTTTCCCATATCGGACATTTTGGCCGTCGGCCATTTTGAATTTTGTGCTAAAATGCTGTATTTTACGAACGCATTAGCGTATCGTTACGAAACTTGGTATGGGTCATCAGCACAATGCCCTGAAGGAGCCTGAGAAGTTTCGGACCAGCGCCACCTTGTGGTCAAAAGTTATAACAAAATTTACAAAAATGCTAATAACTTTTGAGTATATTAACCGATTGTAATGAAACTGTTTTCAGTAGATTCCTTGGGTCATGCTGAGAACATAGATATCAAACTTTCCATAGTCAGCTGAACTTCCTGTCCGCCGTATTGTTTTTCTTTAAAAACCTACTTTTTCGAACTCCTCCTAGACCGTTGCTCCGATTTTCACCAAAATCGAACCGTATCATCTTCAGACCATGCTGACAAAAAGTTATGGATTTCAAGTCGATAAGTCAAACCGTTTTCGTATACCAGAGCAACGAATTTGAGGCATGATGCAAAAATGACTCTTGAAGCTGTATCTCTGCTATGCTTTATCATATTATTTATTAGGGCATTAACTCCGATTTTCACAAAAATTGAACCAGATCATCTTCAGACCATGACTGCAAAAAGTTATCAAAAGCTTTTCGATAGATCCATCCGTTCTCGAATAGGGCACAAAAGAATTCGACCGAAAGCTCGCAAAATAACACTTAAGGCTATATCTTCAAAACAATTTATCGTATTCTGACCAATCTTTGTACATGTCATCACAAGCATGACTTGAGGCAACATGCAGTGTTTCGGCACAGTGCCACCTACTGGTCCAGAGATATGAAAAATGGATATTTATGCTAATAACTTCTGAATGGTTTGTCCATAAATCATAAATGTGGTTACGTCAGATTCAGGGCATCATTCCGAGTTGAATGATATCCATTATTACCATATCAGCCATTTTGGCCGTCGGCCATTTTGAATTTTGTGCTAAAATGCTGTATTTTATGAACGCATTAGCATATCGTCACAAAACTTGGTATGAGTCTTCAGCACGATGCCCTGAACGAGCCTAAGAAGTTTTGCACCAGCGCCACCTAGTGGTAAAATCAAATATTCAAATGCTTATCAATATGGGTGTGGTCAACTTATTTTCAAAAGAGTCATGACTTTAGACTCCTGAATCCCTGCTGAGTCTAACGATACCTAACACGCTAGGTTTCGACTTATGGTTTGTCCGCCATTTTGAATTTTGCGAAAAACTTACTTTTTCGAACTCGTCCTAGGCTGTTGGTCTGATTATCATGAAAATTGAACCAGATCATCTTCAGACCATTCTGGCAAAAAGTTATCAAAAGCTTTTTGATAAACTCAACCATTCTCAAAAAACACGCAAATTAATTTAACGCAGAGCACCCAGTTTGGACTCATGGCTGTATCTCTGCAATGATTTATCATATTTACACCAAACTTCGTACAAATCATCCCAAGCAAGACCAGAGCCTACATGCTGAGTTTCGTCGCAACACCACCTACTGGTCTGGAGATTCAAAAAAGCCAAAATAGCCATTATTTTTGCTTATAGCTTCAAATATGTTTGTCCAAAAATCATAAATTTGGTCTTGTTAGATTAGGGGCATCATGCCGAGTCGAATGATATCCAATTTTCCCATATCAGCCATTTTGGTTGTCGGCCATTTTGAATTTTGTGCAAAAATGCTGTATTTTATGAAAGCATTAGCGTATTGTTACGAAACTCGGTATGAGTCATCATCACAAGGTCCCGAAGGAGCCTGAGAAGTTTCAAACTAGCGCCACCTAGTGTTTTTTTCATATGTTTATATCTTTTGATCTGGTTGACTTATTTTCACGGGAGTCATATCCTTAGCGAGTGTCATTGCTTCCTCACTCTGACCATACCACATTAATTTGGTCACAGCACCACCTATTGATCAAAAGTGATTAACCATTAAATCTTTATTATTGACTGTATATATCATTTTTCAGCTCTTTTGCCTAAAATGATCCTAATAGGTCATTAATTGCTTACTGTTGCAGCTGGTCTGATGCTCCCAGCCATCTTGGCTGGCTTGCTGTGCCTTTTTTGCTTGGCCCCATAATTGCTGCTTGCAGCTATATTTTATTTTGGTATTGTGAGTATACTAAGAATCTGTGGAAAAACATTTTGAGTATTTTTTTTGTGGTATAATTCCTGAAATTTCATTGAAATACGAAAATGTTATTCTGGGTTATATACATTTTGAAAGAGAACAATCAGATGTTTTTTATACTCAATCTTATTTTGTTTCTCCAAATATTTTGTACACAAATGTAAATTTTGTAAGTGTAAGCCTTTCTTTTTAACATTTTTCTGAAAGAGTTAAAATTGTATATGTATTTGATTTCTGACTCTTCCAAGAAGAAAGCTGTAAAAACTGTGAATCTTTTTAAAATGTATATTGTTTTTCTGCTCCCTGGCATGTAGTATATTATTGTCATTCTATGTGTTTCATCTTATTATTATTATTATTATAGAAAAAAGCAGCAAACAAGGACTTGCCGCCATGTTGGAAGTGAGATCAAACTGATCGGGGTTGATTGATCTGTTCAAAGGTTGAATTCGAGCGGTGGTCCAAACGTAATGCTGCCTTCACGTGCTCTCGGTATTATCGTAAATACCAGTTTCCTAGGTAAAAATTTCACATGAACGCCCTCCCATTTCGAAACTTGAATGCGATGAGCTCGTAATAGCGACTTCAGAGGTGGGAATTATCAAATTTCCGAACGCACGTGAAGGCAGCATTATTCCCAAGTAGGATGTGGTCTGCAGCATTAGCCAATAGTATCCAGCTGCAGACCCGCAGCACCACAGTTTCAGAACCGCAGCCACAGAACGGAAGTGAGGGGCGGGGCTTAAACAGTCATATTTGCGCTACCCATACATGTAATTTTCTTTTGTTAAATATAAGATGTTTTTACATGGATTTTGATCGGATCGATGTCTACAGTATTTAACAACAATACTTTCAAATAAATTTTACTGTTCATATAGGCCTAATATGCATAAGATATCATGATGTACAAAGAGCAAAATTTTAAAACAGCCTATGCTTAATGTCAATGAATGGATACAAACACAGTCGTGTATACTGCGAGGATATAGGCTACAACTATACGACGTTTTTATTTTAAATTATTTCCTCCACGTTCCAAATAATACTTAACTACACAGAGTTTGAGAAGATTTATTTATTTATTTATTTGCGTTTTTTTTTTTATTAATTCAAACATATATTAATAAATGTGTAACATTTGACTGTATATTTGATCGTATTATTTCCTTCATGTTCAAATTGTTACAAATAATACTTAGATTATGTAACGTAGGCAATTTAATGTCAAATAAAAATAACCATAAAAAAAAAAGCCTTGAACAAGTGAAACGTGTTTCACTTGTTGTGTGTTTCTTTGTATGAAAACAAATAGGATATTTAAAAAAAACATTTCTAAAATAATAGGGTTAAAACATATTTAAACTGCTCATAATAAAATAAAAACAAGCAAAAAACAAATAATCATCTTAAAACACTTAAAGATTATAAGCCCATATCATGGCATTTCTGTCTTTTCATCCCTGAAATATCATACACTCACCGTATACACCTTCTGTTGTTAAATGGCTTAAATGCATGTTTCACTTGTTCAAGGATATGCAATGATTAAATACATGTAGGCCTATATTTTGACATTAAATGCCCATACCTCCTTGTCTTTATTTGTCACAAGTTCACAACATGATACGGAAATATCACATACAGTCAAGGGAGACATTTTACTATATGGTTAAACATTTATTAATATATTTTTAAATATATAATATATTAGTTCATGGCTTAACAAAAAATAGTTTGTATTATCCATTAACATTGTAATTAAAACTCCTGTACATCATGATATCTTATGCATATTAGGCGTATATGAACAGAAAAATTACTTTATTTAAAAGTATTGTTGATAACCCTGTAAAACCCAAATATAGAAAAAAAATGAGCAAATTTTTTTTTGACCTCTCAGATATTGTTTTAGGAGGCCTTTGATGTAGAAATTAAAGATTTTTCAAATTTTTTACATTTTAGTAAGTTTTTAGGGAAATGTTGTAATATTGCAACATTGGGCCTAGTTAAGAGCAGAATTTCTGTATTTTTACTCACTTTGTATGAACAGATATACAGAGCATTTAAGCATTCATTTGCAGGGCTGATTGCTTACTTAGCCCCATAACAGTATATATCATGAGTAATAATCACACAACAATCATATTTGTTTATGAATAAGCATTTATTAATAAAAATATTGGGGAAAATTGTATTTATAAAACTTCTATCACTTTCAGTGTGGTTTGAATGAAGTCTGTGTTTTGCAGCGATAGTCCCTAAGACAGTTCTGTTCATCTCAGAAGCACAGGCAAACATTGCACTTGATACACAGTGTATTTGTGTATCCATTATTGCAGTGTCTGCAGCATCCTCTCTTCGTCTTTAATGGGAAATATGCAATCATGTCTTTGCATACATGCAGTGGGGAGTGGTCCGATGACATCTTGGCATTCTGAAATGGAAAAAGTAAAAATATAAATAAGTGAATAATACATATGGGTCTTACATTGTAGATAAACTGAAAGAATAGACAGGGTGGTAGACCATTTGTTGAGTGTAGAGATCTATATCCATCAAAGTATTATAATTTCAAAAATAAAATTCAAATGCTAATCAAAATTCCTCTACTACATTCAAACAGTACTGTCTGGCTCACCTATGCTCTTTACTTATACTAAAGGAACACATGCATCCCTCCAGAGCACTTACAGGTTCATGTTCAAGACCATTCACACCTGTCCCTGAACAATGCAACAGGCATCCCCCCCAAAAAATCCAAAACATTAAGAGCCTGATGCTATAAACTGCTACTTGGGCAACACTAATAAAAAAAAAAATCTCAGGATCATTTAGAAGTTAAAAAACAAATAAACTAAAAAGATACAGGGAGTTTCAGATACTGCTCTAGATGATGGAGTTTCAAATTCCACATAAAATATATTCCTGTGTTTAATTATGGTCTAAACTAAGTACTAATTTAACAGAAACGCACATTTAGAACTTAGTTCAAATGAATCATATAACAGTTTGAATTTCAATTTGTGACCATGTGAGAAGTGCAGTGTCCTTATATAATGTGTAAGGAGCTCAGGCTATTTTGACTACCACTCTGGCCCAACGTTGTAGAATTACAACATGCACTTAATCTCTAGATCAAATTAGAGTAATGTATTCCAAAATAACATGTATGTGTTTTAGACACTGTAATAAACACACACACAAAAAAGTAAGGAATTTTACTTACTTGAATCTTGACGACATCCAGTCATGCAAAAAAAAAAAAGGAGATGAGCTCAACGCGAAGTTTGCAGGCAGAGTGAGTTCATGGCCAGATGACCGTCCTATAAACACTTCTTTTATCCAATAGCATTGTGAGGACAATCAATAGAACCCATTAACTATGTAAATGTGGTCTTGAGGAAAAAACAAACATTTGCAAGCCTTTTTTAAAAATAGTTGAAAGTGATGTTGTAATTCTGCAACAGTGGGCTTTACAGGGTTAAATACTGTAGACATCGATCCGATCAAAATACATATAAAAACAACTTATATTTAACAAAAGAAAATGACATGTATGGGTCGCGCAAATATGACTGTTTAAGCCCCGCCCCTCACTTCCGTTCTGTGGCTGCGGTTCTGAAACTGTGGTGCTGCGGGTCTGCAGCTGGATATGTCTCGCATTAGCTGCATCGCTGTACCTACGTCATCATGACGTCTGGGGTGTTGCGTGGGCTAGCTTTAGCAGCGTTAGCCGTATAACAGTGATGGTGGAAGGTGAAGATTTCTGAAACACATCAACGGAGATTGACATTCATGAGACGAGTTTATTAATGGTGAGGTGAGTGAATGTTTTCTTATGCACAATGAGTGCGTTGTGTTTATCGCATATGGCGTGAATGATGAATGTGTGAATGCGATTGGGTGAACGACAGATAAACACATCAGCAGGGAGAGACAGACAGATCCTATCCTCGATCCTCTTTAGTCCTGTCCCGACATAATCTTTATCTAACCCGAAAGTATATATGTATGTGTATGTTCAGATATTAGGTAGATGTCATGAATCAGGCTTTTATTTATTATATTTTAATCAGGGCTGGAAATGGCCGAGATTCACTGGGGGGACTCTCTAGTTGGGAACATTTTTTATTTTTTTATTTGTTTGTTTGTTTCTTTTCTTTATTTTTTTAATACTTTAAATTACTTTTCAGATGTATTTAAATATAAAATATTATATATTCTATAATAACATTAAACAGGCCTATTTGACGTGTCCTCCAAACAATGTTTTCTTAATTATCAAGCAGGCACATGAAAGGTCAATGAACAACACTTATGAATTGTGTGTGGCACAAACATGTTCATTCAACAGAATCTCTGCTTGGAGAAAATTATCTGTTTGATTTTGGCCAAATTAAAGATACATTATCTAGGAATTTGCATATGTGGTGCATACTGAATTGAACAGGTCACAAACATTATACATTTGTCCTTTAAAAAAAGCTGTAGAATGTTTGGATGGCTACCTCTCAGTTTAGTATAGCTACTTTGAAAAGACATTTAAAGGGGAATCCAGTTTTAACGGAAAAGGAAGCTGATGTGCATTCTAAAAAGCAAAATAATTTGGATAATGTATCTAGAAAATATAATAATATTCACAAATCCCTTTTCTTAAACAATGGTTAAAAGGGTTGAAATGTGATGTTTATCATTTTATAAAACTTTTTGTTTTGAGGATGTTACCATAGACATGGAGTAAAACGGACACATAAAAATGCTACCTGAACATGCCGTTCTATTCTCTGAGATAATTTCAACTGCTTATTCTATTTTTTCCCCCCAGAATTTAAAGAGTAGCCTATTAATGAGTTGTTCTCCATCTCACAACCTATTTCATTACATGAGGTTATGATGCTGTTTTTACTCAATGAGCTGCAAGATTCTGGAAATTGAGAATCACAATTCTCTCATGATTCTGAAAAGACAACTAAAAAAATAACATGTAATTTACTAGCTACACGTCCTTGTATTTATATTTAGTATAAGTTTTTAAAATATTACAACATTTACTGGTTACACTTTATTTTACAGTGCCGTAGTTACATTTTAATTACTTAAATATGTACTGAGTACTATTAATTAACTACATGTACTTACTATAGAGTTACAGTTAGGGTTTGATTTAGGGTTAGTTACTTGTAATTATGCATAATATACTGTTATTGCTATAGTAAGTGCATGCAGTAACGTGTTACTACATCACTGCAAAATAAAGTGTTACCCATTTTCCATGTTTTATGTTTTTTGGTTGTACCAAATTACCTGATGTTTCGGGACATGCGTATGAGCAAGTGAAAACATGAATTTTTCATATAGTTTTAGAGAGAGTTAGTTACTTTGCTTCACAACCATGTGGTTCTTTGCAGGTGTCTGAATGATGTCACATCATATCACGTGATATTGCCCGCATGACTTGATCAAAAATGGCCCCTTTATATTGGTTACTCCGAATGACATCAATGAAATTAATTTTTCAGAACATTTTTCTCATAACAAAGCAATGACTTCTAAACATAATTTTAGTACCATTTTGCACCATGTCGATATATGATGTTATAAAATCATGCCAGAATAAAAAATATATACATTTATTACGTTTTAAGATATTTTAATCACAAATTAAATGGCTGTATTGGACTTTGGACGGTTTAACTGAATAACCTTTTGACACTTCAAAATCCTTAATATAATTAAAACCTTTTGGATTCAATAAAAGAGATCTAGTTGTACTACTTTTTATACTTTGGATGTCATATCTTTGTTTTTTATTATTATTAAGGCTTTGGACAACAAAAAAAAAAAAGACCTGTCATGTCATTGACCTATATATATATATATATATATATATATATATATATATATATATATATATATATATATATATAATATTAGGGCTTGCATAGACTAGTCGAGTAGTCGAGAGATCGACTACTTCAACCACTAGTCGGCGCTGTCGGAAACAATCAACTACATTATAGGGTTAGTTCACCCAAAAATGAAAATAATGTAATTTATTACTTACCCTCATGCCGTTCCTCACCCGTAAGACCTTCGTTAATCTTCGGAACACAAATTAAGATATTTTTGTAGAAATCCGATGGCTCCGTGAGGCCTTAATAGGAGCAATGACATTTCCTCTCTCAAGATTCATTAATGTACTAAAAACATATTTAAATCAGTTCATGTGAGTACAGTGGTTCAATATTAATATTATAAAGCGCCAAGAATTTTTTGGTGCGCCAAAAAAAAACAAAATAACGACTTATTTAGTGATGACCAATTTCAATGAAGCTTTGGAGTATAATGAATCAGTGTATCGAATCATGATTCGGATCATGTGTCAAACTGCCAACGGCTGAAATCACGTGACTTTGGTGCTCCGAACAGCAGATTTGATACACTGATTCATAATGCACCGAAGCTTCCTGAAGCAGTGTTTTGAAATCGGCCATCACTATAGAAGTCGTTATTTTGTTTTTTTTGGCACTCCAAAAATATTCTCGTCGCTTTATAATATTAATATTGAGCCACTGTACTTACATGAACCGATTTAAATATGTTTTAGTACCTTTATGGATCTTGAGAGAGGAAATGTCATTGCTGGCTATGGAGGCCTCACTGAGCCATCGAATTTCAACTAAAATATCTTAAGTTGTGTTATGAAGATGAACAAAGGTCTTATGGGTGTGGAACGGCATGAGGGTAAGTAATAAATGACAGAATTTTAATTTTTGGGTGAACTAACCCTTTAACCATAAATTAATTAAAAATGCAAATGTTACCAACAGACACCACGCATCAGATGTGGAAGTATTTCATCAAGGATGACAAAAATATTGTAATTTGCCAACTCTGTAAGACTATTTTAAAATCAACCCGATCACACGAGAATGGATGGAAGCCCGTTTCCGCCACAGTAAAGTAAAAAATATGATTCTTTAAGTCATAATATTGAGAAACTTTCTCATAATAATGACTTACTATGTCATAATAATGAGAAACTTTCTCGTAATTATGACTTAGTATATCATAATAATGAGAAACTTTTTCATAATAATGACTTAGTTTCTCGTTATTATGAGAAACTTTCTCGTAATAAAGAGAAGCTTTCTTGTAATTATGACTTAGTATCTCATAATGATGAGAAATTTTCTCGTAATAATGACTTAGTTTCTCATAATAACGAGAAACTTTCTCATAATAATGAGAAACTTCTACGCATGCGCAGAGTAGCAGAGCAGAAGGGCGTGGCACGCTAGCGACATCCGCTGGTCAAAGTCTTTCTTAAATGCGAGAACAGCAAACATGGCACGTTATGCAAAACAGTTGTTTTCGTTAAAGTAATCTACAAAGTGCAGTCTATCTATGGTATCATTAAATAACATCAGTTATTATAAATTATCAGTATATCTTCAATACTTTTCCATGTGCACGAGAAGGTGGAACACAAAGTGGTTTCCGTGGTAATGGTGGAAACTGTTGCATGAACGCTACGGCTTACAAAACTATCAGATTAATGAAGGAATATTGACATTTATTCATTAAGTTTAAGTGCAACATCTTCATAAAATGTGTGGGTTTATGTGTTAACGTTAACATGTATTTCGCGGATGAGTCTAGGCTATTTGATGTGCAGGTTTGCCTAGACATAGGCGCTGAAAAGCTTTTCTAATATAAACCAGGTCCTAAAGCACTTGCCCAGGCATAAACCTTAATTCCAGTGATATTCCTACAGAAAACACCTTTTAAGATGTTTATGACTCATTAGAATGTATACAAAAGACAGCTTTCCAGGTGAAGCATTCTTTAACAGACTTGGTTATATAGGTGTGTGCTGTCTTATCATTCCTCTATCTGTTTGAAATCCATGGATCACCACTCTGTGTTTCTGCTTGTTCATACACAAAAATACAAATGAATGTTACAAATGAATAAACGACTATATCCCGTCTCATATAGGCTACTGATAATTTATCAATAATGTTATTTATTTAATGATATTATAGATTACACTTTTGCAGAACGTGCCATGGTTGCAGAGTTATCGCATTTGACCAGCGGATGTCGCTAGCTTTTCACTGCTCCGCTGCTTTGCACATGCGTAAAAGTTTCTCATTATTATGAGAAACTAAGTCATTATTATGAGAAAGTTTCTCATTATTATGAGATATTAAGTCATTATTACGAGAAAGTTTCTCATTATTATGAGATAATAAGTCATTATTACGAGAAAGTTTCTCATTATTATGAGATAAGTCATTATTACGAGAAAGTTTCTCATTATTATGAGATTCTAAGTCATTATTATGAGAAACTTTCTCAATACAGTGAGATACTAAGTCATAATTATGAGAAACTTTCTCATTATTATGACCTACAGAATTATTATTTTTTTACTCAATTGTGGCAGAAACTGGAGTGTAATCTCGTAGAATATATACGCCAAAATGAATTTTCTCCTGCATAGGATACGCACTTTATGGCGTGTATATAATACACTTGGTAGTCTTGGGTAGGATTAGTGATGTGGGGTTCGTGCCTATATTGTAAGCCATAAAGTGCATATCATATGCACGTGAAAAACTGCGTATCATATGCATGCCAAAACCTTTTGGCATATATATTCTACGAGATTACATGCGCGTACTATTGATACGCACTGTCATGACTGTGTTCTGTAAAATACAACAGCAGTACGACAGCTATGCACAGCTATCTATGATTGAAACATCCAACAGCAAAAGCAAATGTTATTGAGACGCACACCACGAAGCAAACGAGCATTGGTGAATTCTCTACGACTCTCTAAAAGCGGACATTGCGTCTGAAATGAAAGGCAAGAAGGTCTCCCTCACTACTGATGTCTTGATGCGCTTGTATTTCTAAATGCTAACCAGCGATCCATGAGCTCAACCAAAGACTGCGTGTGGGGAGAGGACAATAGTGGCGATGACTTGTTAGTCTATAAACTTTCAAGCCGGTCGAAGTAAGATTCTATTTGTTCTTTTTATTACTGTTGAAAACTTGGTAAATATTAAAGTTATTATTATAAGTTATTATTAAATTACTGTATGCATGCAGCCATGCACATATATTTATATGCATACGACCCAAATGTTAGGATCAAAATGTTGCGTGCAGCTATTTATTTGGATTTACTCTGTTACATGAAAATTAAAATATTTAATGTCATAATTATAATGTTTTGAGAGTTTACTTATATAATTGTTGCATTCGGTTATGAATTAAACATTTATTGATAAGAACTATTTCATGTCTTTTCATTTACAGTAGCATGAACCATGAGTAGTCGAGTAACTCGAGTATTGTTTTGATAAGAAATTGACTAGCAGAAATCAGTAGTCGTATATCATGTCTGGCAATTTGACAAAGGTCTATAAATGTATTTCTACACTAATTTATATAAAACTGAGTACACCATAGTTATACAAATGATGAACTACATCAATGCTGTAGCAAATTAGCTCAAAATAAATATGATACTTAATCATAACTAATTATAATTATCAGTTAACAAAATTAACTTAATGTAATAAAATTAATATTACAATCAATTAACCTGTTTCGCCAATGAACATTCAGTGTTAATTGCTTATTAATTCTAAGAAATGTTCATTTCCAGGTTATGGGAAATAATAATCTTATGTACAGTACTACTCAGAGCATGTATTCAAGATCTGCATGATTAGAGACTTCAGTATATGAGCATGAAACATGGACAACTTTATGTGTGACATGAACAAGACTTTATTAACTAGACTAAACACTTAACTACTCGTAACATTCACACACATACATGCATACAGTTGACCAAGGGAAAGAGAGAGCTGAAGCAGAATACAAGAAAGCAAGAAGTTACAACATTGTTTGAAATTCAGCCGATCAACAGCCTTGAGCAAACCATCAGTTTAGTTTTAACAGGCCCTTCTTAAAAAGGGGTAAAGATACTTAGTGTATCAAATAATGAGACTAAGTTTGATACTTGCATGTCTCACCCATTTGAATTAAAACTGTCCTGATGCAATTTGTGATATTGTCGTGATGAAAGAGAACCAGTTGAATTCCAAGGATCTTTGGTGAATGGAAGGTCTAGGCCGAAGCCTGGCACAAGTTCCTTCTAGCTTCTAGCTTCTTAGCATCATCTTCACATCAGCATTTCTCAGTAAAAGAGAAGAGGAGAAGGAAGAGACTGTGGTCTTGTGATCAGTGATTTTAAAGGGTGAAGATGTCACACATTGGATTGGATGTTTGAGAGAAGAACCTTCTAGATTCTTATAATACTAATGTGTCACAGAGTTAGTAACATGTAACATAAATTACCAAATAGGAAACGAAAGTTGGAGTTCATAGATACCAAACATGCTACCCATGTGATTTTAGTTAACTATAAATTTGCAACTTTGAAACATTAATACCAAAATAGTTTAAAAGAGAGAATTAATAGAATAAACCTTATAAAAGGAAAATTGGATACACGAGAGGGGAAAATTTGATACACGTTTCTCATGTGATATATATATATATATATATATATATATATATATATATATATATATATATATATATATATATATATATATATATATATATATATATATATATATATATATATATATATATGAGAGAGAGAGAGAATATATATATAGAATATATAGGATTAAGAGGGTTTATTTGTCCTTCTCAGAAAGAATTATGTCAGAGTCACTATCTTCTCTGCACATTCCTGGCAGCAATAAAATAGGAACAGGACACGAATTCTGTCTCTGTGTTGCAGTTGTGGGGGATGGAATTAACAGGACTTGTGAGGGAGAGTTTCTGGATTATTCTTTAAATATAATGAATAATTGTGTGTCTGATTGGTCCAGACGCTACAATGCATTTTTATTCAAAGGGATGAAAACATCATCTACAACATTAATACAACCTTCATCTTTCATTTGAAATTTCTTACCATTTATAATTTGCTTTTAGCATCCCGAGAATCATACATTTATGAAACTGAGCATGTTTGCCTTAATGCAGGGGTGTCAAACTCATTTTAAATTGAGGACCGGATGGGAAAAAATGTAACCATGTGCAGGCCAAATGACCTTTTGTAAACCTTAGTGCACTGACAATTAGCCTACATTAATATTAACCATACAAATTAAAAATTAATAAAGCTAGAAAAACACTGCTCTGTGAAAACTGCCTTTTTACAATGAAAAGAAAAAAAAAAATTAAAATTAACATTTTTATTGGGGATGCCCCTATTATGATTTTTCATGGCTGATTCCCATTTATTACAAGCAAATTGGCTGATTATATGCTGTTTATGATGCAGCGCTTCCAGGTTCTACGTCAGAAAGCCGACTCCGTATTGGCCGGCTCCTGCATCAGCATCACACGCATACGTTGTTCTGCTCACGTGTACAGTGTCGGCCAATACGGAGTCGGCATTCTGACTTAGAACCCGGAAGCCTGCACCATCTATTCAACGTTAAGAGCATAGGAGAATGACAGGGGAGAGAAGAATGTGGTAATTGCGTTGCTTTCTATGGAGGATAAAGAAACCTCTCAGATTTCATCAAAAATATCTTAATTTGTGTTCTAAAGATGAACGAAGGTCTTACGAGTTTGGAACTACATGAGGGTCAAGTCAAGTCAAATCACCTTTATTTATATAGTGCTTTTTACAGTGCAGATTGTGTCAAAGCAGCTTTACAGTGATAATTTTGGCTGCACAGCAGCTCTAGAAGAAAATGGTGTCATTGTCCAGCTTAAGTAAGTTGAGTATTGATTCATTCCATTGTAAAAATAATTAGTTATTAATTTAGTTAATTTATCTATTCAGCAGCTCTGGAGAAATCAGTGATGTCATCTTCCAGCTCAGTTCAATTTGCATAGAATGGTGTCAATGCAGGCAGATCAAAAACATTGTTAAATATCAAGTGTCCACAATTAAGTAAGCCAGAGGCAACAGCGGAAAGGAACCCAAACTCCATCAGGTGACAAAAATGGAGAAAAAAAAAACCTTGGGAGGAACTTGGCCAGTCGGGTGGCCAGTTCTCCTCTGGCCAACAACGAACAGTTGATGGTTATGAGGCAGCATTTCAGGTCAGAAGTCAGATTGGGATTGGAACAGTCAAAGTATTTAATCCATTTCCATCTGGTTGAGGATCGGATTCATCACACCATTATGGAAACGGTTTTGTTAAGGATCTGTGCCACTGGATGTCGTGTCGATGAGGCCTTCACAAGGGATAGTTGATACAATCTAGCTGACATTTCAGGGATGCGTTGTGGTCATATCTAGGCGTTCCTTCTAATCTGGATATGGCCCGGATCCGGCTGACTACGGTAAACCTTGGGATAAACAGAGACACCAATATTAGCGTAGATGCCATTCTTCTTATGATGTGACGAGTACATCGGGTGTTATAGGAAGTGTTCCCGGTTCCGACTAACCTAATTTATGCAACCTTTAACGGATGTGAAAATATAAATTGATAATGTGTTGTGTATGCCAGGATAAAAAGATTTTTAGTCTATATTTAAACTGAGAGGGTGAGTAATTAATGACAGAAATTTAATTTTTTGCGTGAACCAACCCTTTAAAAAAATATCTGTAGCCAACCATTTGAAATTGGAGGCAACCACTACATTTTAATCATGATGCATATAAAGCACCGAAGGTGCGTAGGCACCTATTGTATCTGTTGGCGTTCTTCTTTTTAATTATTATTCTTCTTCCACTCTGGAAGTCTATGGCAGCCCACAGAACCACTTGCGGGAAAGTTATAAAATTTGGCACACAGATAGAGGATCGATTGCACCCTATAGACCCTTGTACTGTTTGTACACAATGATGACGTAGCAACGCATGCGCGCGCATTTTGGCAACGGAAGTGGTGTTGTTCCCCATAGGTTCTAGCGTGTTAGCAACTCCGAAAGTGATATATATATATATATATCTACAGCTTTGTGAGCGGATTAAGCAACACAGACAGATAAAGTCAACTTTTTAAAATAACTTTATCAAATGGTATCCGGCTATCAGATCTGTGTAGTCAAGTGGATAGAAGACGTTAGCAGATGGCCAAATACAGTGGCCAGATATATATACATAAACCAGGGCTCTCAAGTTTTAAAGACAGGCAAGAATGACAAATATCTAACAACATGACATGATTTTTAAAGTGAAAAATAACATCGACGATGTAATACACTATAATTTATTTAGTGCTAATAAAATTATTAAGCCTATTTGGAGAGAGAGATGTTTAATGTGACAAAATGTCAGTCATCGTGTGATAACGAAAATATAACTAGGTCTAGACTACTGAGCAGGTGTTTTCAGTGAACAGGCTGTAAAACTGTTGACTAAGTTCAGACACTCATGAAAAACTGATGCTGATTATCTGGAAAACATTCTCTAACAGCAGTCAAGTTGTCATTGTTTGTGTCAAACAAGCTCTGAATTTGTTGTAACATTAAAATAGGAGATCATGACTTATTCTGTGCTCAAAGTGATGCTCAGAGCTCCAGTGTTTTCCTCTGTGGGTGAACGAGGATGATGGTGAACAATTCCAGGATATGCTTTTTTTTTCATTGGTTGTTGCGTTAAATCTTACCCAGATACAATAGTGCTATTTTCTGATTGGCTACTGTGTAGCCTCTTTCTTTTTTTGATTGGCTGATAAGTGGCAGGCTACTCCAGGGGAGACGCGCTTGATTCCTGCCCAGCGCAGCGGCATATTAAATATATGAAAAATAGTTTTTCTGCGTGAGAAAAGTGACAAAAGAAAAGACCGAAATGAGTGACTGTCACGCTCAGTGCGTTACACTTGAGAGCCCTGAAAAACTTTCAGAGTTGCTAACACGTTAAAACCAATAGGCAACTATTTGATCACATGGGCTGTAAAAGGGTCTATGACATCATTTTCCGTCATGAAAATTTTTCCGCCATTTTGATCACAAGATCCTTACACTCATCCAATCAATTTCTTCTTTCTGTTCCTCGCTCACGTTACAAAACTAAAGGTGATCGGGCTTTCTCGGTTGGCTGCTCCTCGACTCTGGAACAGTCTCCCTCTCAATATTAGATCTTCCCCTTCTGTTCCTACTTTTAAATCCTTTTTAAAAACGTATTTCTATTCTTTGTTTTAATTAAGGGTGTTTTCGATTGTCCTCAAGGTTTTGATCCAGTGTGTTAATTCTTTTTGTGTTTGTGTGTTTTAATTTTTCTGTACAGCACTTTAGTTGCAACCTCTGTTGTTTTGAAATGTGCTTTATAAATCAATAAACTAAACTTATGGAACAACAGCAATAGGGTAATTTTTGTGTCAAATCAACCAAATTTCAGAACTTCACCAGCTCAAATTTTTGATTTTGTTAAAAAAATAAAAATTCTGTAGAAAGACAAATATAAATAGAGATGAAAGCCAAAATATTAAATGTCATAGATGTATTACATAGATCTACTATTTTATATAGAATCCACTATTTTGCAGAGGGGGTCATAATGACAATTTGGAGATTTGGAGCCAATTTACAGGGGTGTAAAAATGACTTGAGAAGGATGGCAGCATCAATATTTTATTTTTACACAGAGATTGATAGGTGTATTAGTAAAATATGTTCAGCAATCTTTGTTTCATTATATGCCAACGGTGACGGTTCAAAAATGGCAAAAAAAACTTTTTGACTTAAGTTTGCATGCCTGTAACTCTAGAAGTATTAAATATATCTTAATATCCTTTTAGATTCTGGTTCTTAACCAGCTTTCCTTTTGGTATCTTCATTTTAAAGGATTAGTTCACTTCAGAATTCAAATTTCCTGATAATTTATTCACCCCCATGTCATCCAAGATGTTCATGTCTTTCTTTCTTCAGTTGAAAAGAAATGAAGGTTTTTGAGGAAAACATTCCAGGGTTTTTCTCCATATACTGGACTTCTACGGCTACCAACGGTTTGAAGGTCCAAATGAGTAAATTATCAGGAAATTTGAATTCTGAATTGAACTAATCCTTTAAAGACCCTCAATGGTTCAATCCCAGAGATATGGATATCTTTTTTTCTTTCCCACTTTTTTTTTTTTTTTTTTAACTCTGTTCTTCTTGTCTATATTTAGTTTTTTTTTTTTTATGTGAATATACCACTGAGGAGAAGCACAAAGTTTCATTGCATTGTGCAATGACAATAAAAATATTCTATTCTATTCTATTCTATTCTATTCTATTCTATTCTATTCTAATGTGGCTTCATGTGTAAATTCATAAATACGCATTTTCAGTGGTCAAAACCAAATGTGGGTTATTTTGCATACAGCTGATACTTTTTTCTTTTAAAGAGGAATATCTGAAGAATAAATAATGTTGGAACTAGAAATATATATATGTTTTTCTGTCAACTCAGTTGCATAGAACATACCTGTCTGAGTGCCATAAATATTTATTTTCCAAAGTTTGCATGCCTGTAACTCTAAAAGTATTCAAGATATCTTAATATCCTTCTAGATTCTTCTTAATAAACTTTCTAGGGCTACCCCCTTATACTAGAAATACTAGAAGAGTCTTGGTGTTGTGGCCAAGTCACACAGTCCGTGAGGGACAGATTATTAACGGTGGGTCCTTGTGGTAATTACAGTATGTCGGGCAGGAAATCAAAACATTTGCCTATTATCCATCGACCTCAATTATGGCTTATCATTTTGAAACATGTAAGTAGTAGCAACTTTACATGGCTTCTCGCTCTGATGTTAACTTGGATAAATGTACGCTATTATTAGGCGCATATTTAAGTGTTTGTGCGGAGTGTGGAAACTAAAGTGTAGTGCGCTTACTGCATGACATGGAGGCGCCGGCACGATCACTTGCAGTTTTTCTGATAACAGCGGAAACAACATAGGTGCTCTATGTAAAAATGACAGCTAGTGGTTGAAATGGGTACTACAGTCCAAATTCAAAATATTGTTTGCCCCGCCCCCTCCTCCTCACACTCAACGCTCTCGCAGGTTGCCAGTTTGAAGACACGCAACTGGAGCGAGCTCAATTGACATTGGAAGGCGAGGAGACTTACACACTGTAAGATAATTAGTTGATTTATTGATTTTATGATGAGTTATATCGCATTTTAATATGCTCCCGTTCATAGAGATTTGTAGATGGATGCTGAGGCTTTTTAGGGCGGGTAGAATCTGCGATCTCTGACCCAGTTTGTTCGCTGGCTTCTATGACTGCAATTCGCTGCATGTGTTTTCCGCCAACTGGCAACCCAGGGTGGCGAAATACTATTGGGTAAATTGGCAACGTGCGGTCTTGTACAGACGAAAACAAAAACAGAAATTCCGACACGGAACGCAAATTTCAAAGTAAAATAACTGGCTGTAGCAATGGTTTTCAGAGAAATGAGTATGTGAACTCAGCATGTTTAATAAATATCTGCAAACATATTATGGTATTTTTATGCTTTAGTACAGTAAAAAACTTACATAGAGCACCTTTAAAATACTCCATCATTTTTGGTCAAACAGAGAAGAGTAGGGGTGTGCAATATTGACAAAAAATGATATCAATATTTTCTGGGATTTTATCGATAATGATAATTAGACAATTTTTTGCTGAGTGTGTTATTGTGCTGGTACCTTGGCAGGTTTAGGATTGTCATGGACAGCTGACTCCTAAAATTTTTGATATTCTCCATATTCTGTGTGGTGCTCAGGTCAGCAGTGACAGAATTTTTTTTTTCCAATACGTTTCAATTGATTTTCACCTTTTTATAGGCATTTTTACCTTTTTATAAATCCATTTTTTTTTTAAACCTAATTATACATGCATCATCTTTTGTGTCAATTTCATAAATTTAATCAAATTCAATTATAATAATAAGACACAATAGGGCTGTTACCAATCAAATTAAACAAGTATCTATCAACAAAATTCATCTTTGCAATGAAGAGGAAACACAGAAGCTGCATCTGAAGTGGCATTCAGATGCATTTACACAGACTGTTTAATGCAGCTCAGAGCTGACATAAATGAACAATCTGCAGTTACAAATGCATTTGTTTTGATGTTTTAAACATAAAACGTTGAATATTGATATTTGAAATTATCTAAAACATGAAAATATACTTTAAATGTGAAATTAAAACTGCCACTAGGTGGCAGCAAGTCACCGTAAACGAGTGAGTCATTGAAATTCAACCGATTCGTTCAGATGGCTGATTCCACAATTAACTTCACAATCCAATAACCTTCAAAGGGCATTATTAAGTCTTAATAAAAAAAAAATCGTCTTTTTTAACCTGCCTTTCAAAAAGTGCTAAACAAATATTACAGAACAAATGTTTATAACATAACACTGTGAAACAATGTAAACAACCTAGGGTGACCAGATTCCTCATGGTGGAATATGGGCATTTCAAGCAAAAATAATATTCAATGTTTGCTGGGAATTATTTTATTATTATTCGAAAATCGCACCCCTCCCCCACAAGCACACATGTATAGGCTACACCAGGGGTATTCAATTATTCAATGAAGTTCTAAGAGGTCCAATCTCTATATTTCCTTCCCAGTGAAGGTCCGGACAATACTTTTTTGGATCAGTTTTTGGATCAGATTTTTTTAGCAGGCTATTTTTATGTATATATTTATTTATTTATTTATTTTTACATTTAGACACCTATGTGTATAGCACATAGAAGGCCTTGGGACTGAGAAAACATACTGGGGGTGCAGGGTTTAGCACTATATTATACACTCATTCCCCCGGTTTCACAGACAAGGCATAAGCTAGTCCTAGACTAAAATGCATGTTTGAGCTGTTTCAAATGAAAGAAACTTGCACTGACATATCTTAAAATATGCCAGTGTCTTTGTTTTGTCTTAAGATGCACACCAGTAATTCTTTCTTCAAGGGTACATTTATAAAAGCTACTTAAATTGAAAAAAAAAAGCTACCCTAGTTGAACTAAAGTCTAATCCTGACTTAGTCTAAGCTCTGTCTGTGAATGGTTTAGGCTAGGGGTTCCCAAACACATTCCTTGAGCCTCCCCAACACTGCATGTTTTCCATGTCGTCTTAATCAAACACACCTGATTCATATCATCAGCTCATTAGTCGAGACTAGGGCTGCACGATTAATCGCATGCTATTCTCACGCGCATTTCGTCAGTAAAGCCGGTTCCCTGATTACCGCTAAATCGCCATCACCTGTTTTTAAACGGAGCGCCTTTTAATAGACGAGCCGTAGTTCACGGACAAGCCACGCAATATCGCGTTCATTATCGCAGGCGATTCATCTGCGATATGAACGCGATATTGCGTGGCTTTTCAGTGACCTACGGCTCTGTCTATTAAATGCCGCTTCATTTGAAAGCAGGTGATGGCGATTTAGCGGTAATCAGGGAACCGGCTTTACTGACGAAATGCGCGTGAGAATAGCATGCGATTAATCGTGCAGCCCTAGTCGAGACTCCCAAGACCTGAAATGGGTGTGTCAGACAAAGGAGACGCAAATTGTGCAGTGCTGGGGAGGCTCCAGGAATGTGTTTGGGAACCCTTGGTTTAGACCTAGTATTCTTCTCAGTATATATTTAAGTAATTAATTTAATATAAACATGCGATTAGTCAACTAATGGCTTAAATGAACAACTAATAGTCGAATAGAAAAAAAGTCAGGGGCAGCCCTAAAACTTTCCTTTTGAAATCCTCATTTTCAAGGCCCTATATAGTTCAGTCCCATAGTTATGGGAATCTCAAATCAGCTCCATGTTCAAATTTTATTGATTTTTTTTAAGTGAATTTTACCCATTTTCGGTGATTAAAAAACCCCCAAATGTGGTTCACTTTGCACACAGCTGATACATATTACATTTAAAGAGGAATGTCTGAAAAATAATGTTTAAAACTGAAAACTGAAGTATCTTGTTTCCCTCTATCAAAAGAATTGCATAAAACAACTCTCTGAGTACCAAAAATCCCCTGAAAACGGTTCAGTTGAGCACATTAACTTGCTCTCAGAAGTTTATTTATAAGAATCTATATTTGAATCTGTTTTAGGGATGTTTGGAAGATGGGATTTTGTTCATTTTAACAGCTTCTGAAGCTACCAAGAGTTCAAATATGCAGTATTGGACCTACATGTTACCGCATTGATATCCCTGTATCCATGAGATTGAATTATATAGGGCCTTGTGAAGATTCCAAAAATGAAGATTCCAAAAGAAAATTTTCATAAGAACAAGAATCTAAAATGACATTAAGAAATCTTTAAGACTTCTTGAATTAAAGACATGTAAACTTCAGAAAAATGTTTGTTTTGAGCACTCAGAGAGATGTGTTGTGCCAGCAGTGCAGAAACCCACCCAAAACTATGCTGACCTGCTAACTATTGCCTGACGGCCAACCATCGGCTTAGTGTGTCCCAGCTTTGAAACTGAATGCACAGATCTAATATACTGATACACATCCAATTTGTTTCCTAACTGTTTACATTCACTTAGAGCATAAACGACTGTGCTTACGTGAATACATGCCAAGCTCTGCATTTTGACATTTTTGTGTGTTTTACAGTTAAAGTGCACTCGCGATGCTCAAACGCAGGGCTTGACATTAACTTTTTTGTTACAAAACTTTTTTTGCCAAAGTTACTAGCCACTCAGCATTTTCACTGGCCACAATTGTAATGTTGGTAAATTACATTTTATATGATTAAAGTTGACTTTGTTATGCTTAAATTACTTTATTTTGAGTCATTTTACTTGATTTAGAAGATTTTAAACCCTTTCAAACTTTTAAATGCAGATTGACCACCCAAATCAAGACTACATTGTATATCAGCTGATATGTAGCCTACATGTGGGCAAGAGGTGGACAATATGAGCATGGGCAAATATGAGAAATTTGAAAGTTATTTGTGTTAGGCTATATAAAAGAACAAAGAAGCAAATTACAAAAACAATAGTAAATTAAAAATAATATTTTTTTCAGATACAGTAGGTTTATTTAACATATAGCCTAGCCTACATTTATTTAACATCTTTTGTTGTTTGATTAACATTAATGACAGACAGGTATTTAATTGGGCTGCTGAATGCATGGCCGTAACTGACGCATATTCAGTTATTACCCACCTGTTTACGTCCACTTAAGCCATAACCCACTGTATTCACTCGGGATACTCCACACGATGGACATTTAGACATCTGTGTGCACGTGACTATTCAGGCGCGAGGAGAACTGATTGCGCGCGCGACAGAGAGAGAGCGCACGCGAGAGAGCGCTTCTGTTGTGTGTCATTCAGCGCAATTCCGCCTATTCCTCCTTCACTAACTGCACGTAAATAACGAATTGTGTGATTGGATTGTAATTTTGTGCTACGATGATCTTCGACGATCATTTGGCTGTAACTGAAATTATATTCAACCCGCCAAAGTGGCTAGTGGGAGTGGCTGTCTTACCCGCCACAGCTGAAATCTACCCGCATTTGGCGGGTTGGCGGGTGTTAATGTCAAGCCCTGCTCAAACGTCTCAGAGCGCATGCACAGAAAGCTGCCTGGGGAATAGCGCGAGTTCTCTTTCGCGGCTTTTAATGCACTTTAAATAATTATTTTTTTAATATCAAGCATGTCCAGCTTGATAGTCTACTTCTATCAAGTTTTTGCTGAATTGTACGTTAAGTTTGGACTTTTAGGGAGGAACAAATACACACCACTGAAGGAAAGGAAGGTGCGCAAAAACGGAATGTGGCAAAATAATTGTTTACCTTGATTATCTTTTTATCATACAGGGTGGAAGCCAAAATAAAAAAAAAAAAATTATTAATTGCATTACACTAAATCTTTTATTGTGCTTACATAATAGCTTTTTGTCCTTTTAGTAACAAACAACCATTTGTAGCACACAGTATCGGATTTGGATCAATTCCATCTAATCGATACCCAATCCAACAAAAGTTTTTTTTTGTTTTGTTTTTTAGTGCTGAGACAGATCAGTGTATAGGATCAGTCATCCCTAGCTATGAATAGTAATATTGCAATGTAAAATGATTAATTATTTTAGTGCCCAGGATTAGCATGTTTGTCACAGTGAGTTAGTGTGTGAAATGTTCATGTCTTTTATGGCGTTACATGTGTCTTTTAAAGATGCATATAATGTGTGGTGTTGTTACAGCTCTGTGTCATGTCTGTGAAGAGCCCCTCAGACTTACTCAATGAAAACACGTACATACCCCCTTCACTGACCCTTGACCTCTGCTTATCCTATGAAAGAAAGTTGGGCCTGAAAGATACTCCTGGGTCAACCTCTTTCTCTCCAAAGAGTCGACACAATTACGCCAGTACAACCTCCATCCAGCTCCTCAAAGGCATTATGGGAGGACTAGATGATGATGCATCCCTCCAGCACCAGGAAGATGAATGGAGCAGAAATCAGGAAAATGAACATGGTCTTCCATTCTCTGAGAGCAACACCAAGTGGATGAAAGAAGATCAGAACCAAATATGCAAGTTAGCAGAGCAGCAACAGCAAGACCAGAATCTCAATCTGGTTGAAAACAAGAATGAATCCACAGATAGAAACCCAAACCAGAACTCACAGCGGCGAAATGAAGAGAAGAACAAGACCCTGAAAGCGCTCTGCTCTGACCTGCATGATTGGGCGGCTGATGAACATCTTCTGATTTACTCTTCTGCCGCCATGATGGAGAAGAATCAGGAAAACCAAGAGCAGATGAGAGACAAGGAAGCAGAAAGAGAAGAAGAGGAAAATTTAAATCCCAGTGGATGCGTGAACATAGACCCGTCTGAAATTCAGAAGAAAGGAGGCGAAAGTGGCAGCAGAAATGCTTGTTTGCTGTTTGGCAAGAACGGCGTTACCAGTGATGAGGACTCCAGCTGCATGTCGCTGTCACAGGGAAGCACTACAAGCAGCACCCCCGATGAAGATCCAGGTAGGTCACATAGAATGGCAGGTGAAAATTCCCAAGTATCCATCTCGGGTGATCTGTAGTCAGATTAAACTGTGTTGTTCTCTAAACCTCAGTATTAGTTGTGTAACCAGATTAATCATATCTTGCTGACTTTTGCGCTGTTGTTCCTGTAAAATAAAAGGTAACTACTTCTGTCAGTACATATGCTATGCTGCCTGTTACTTATAGTGATTTTAATTATGTCGATAAAAATATCTAGCTCTCAAGTGTTTGTTAGGCTATTGTTATAGGAACTGTTGTTATCAATTAAGTTTTAGTCAGTGTTTTTCCCTTTTACCTGAGTAAAGAGTATAACCAATTATGTCGTGGCAAACGTATATATACACAAGATTTTACAGAGCATCTTTTGTATGCCTGATGTCTTTGAGACTGATTATATGAATTTAATCTAGGAAATTGACTTAAATAACAATGAGCATTCTGCTCGAAACATCATATCTACTAAAAACAGGCTCATCTTGTGTAAAAAAAAAAACCTTTAATTAACTCTTTAGTCCATAACAACCATATATTATAAACTGGTTTTGGTGAGTAAGCTAATGATAACTTGAAATTCACATTTGTGACGCATAATACTGCCATCTGCTTTACCTCACCACTTGTGATCGGATCACTCGAAATGTTAATACCAGGTGTAAACAGGCCCAAAGAGAACATGTTTCATTGTTGGTTATAGAGTCCTATTGGGATGGCAGTGCATTTGAAACAGACACGGACCTGCCTGCTGGTTGGATGCGAGTGCAGGACACATCAGGCACCTACTACTGGCACATTCCCACAGGTACCACACAGTGGGAACCACCTGGGCCCCTGGAGGAGAGACCAGCCAGTGCATCGCCTGTGCTCACACCAGCTGACGAGCCACAGGTGCATGCATGTCATCATATACATGTCTACAAAAATATTTTCTTTCTTATTGAAATTGTTTGCAGTTATTAATATTAATAATAAGTATTATTATAACCCATGTGAATGCTAATGTCTTTGTACATGTCTATAAACATGAACACATTGAAATTAGATTACATGGAGCTGTGTTTCACAACCAAACACATTCAGTGTTGAAGAACTCTGGCAGGTAGGTTCATAATGGAGTCACAGACATACAAACACCTCATTCTTTTTTTCTTCTTTTTTTAAGTTCATATAATGCTTTTTTTATTGCTCAGAAGGAGGATGTAGTTTCTGATGAAAGTCTGAAGGAGTTTGAGGGAGCAACTCTACGCTACGCCTCCATCAATCTGAGGTACAAGATCGATCAAACATCACAGACTTGACGACTGAGCATGACACTGTATTACTCCACAATAACATTTACACTGCATTGCAATTATGCATTTCGTAGACGCTTATCTAAAGCCACTCACTTTAAGACTACTGAAGGGGTGCCCAATCCTGTTCCTAGAGAAAGTTCAGCTTCAACCCTGATCAAACGCACCTGAACCAGCAAAATAACACACTATATTGCCAAAAGTTTTGGTACGTCTGCCTTTACATGCACATGAACATTCTTAATGACATCCCATTCTTAATGGGGTTTAATATGGAGTTGGCCCACCCTTTGCAGCTATAACAGCTTCAACTCTTCTGGGAAGGCTTTTCACAAGGTTTAGGAGTGTGTTTATGGGAATTTTTGACCATTCTTCTAGAAACACATTTGTGAGGGCAGGCACTGATATTGGTTGAGAAGGCCTGGCTAGCAGTCTTCACTCTAATTCATCCCAAAGGTGTTCTATCAGGTAAAGGTCAGGACTCTGTGCAGGACTGTCAAGTTCCTCCACACCAAACTCAACTCACTCATGCATGTCTTTATGGACCTTGCATTGTGCACTGGTGCGCAGTCATGTTGGAACAGGAATAGTCCATCCTCAAACTGTTCCCACAAATTTGGGAGCATGAAATTGTCCAAAATCTCTTGATATGCTGAAGCATTAAGAGTTCCTTTCACTGGAACTAAGGGGCCAAGCCCAACTCCTGAAAGACAACCCCCCCCCCCCCCCACACACACACACACACACACCCCACCACCACCACACTCTACACTTGGCACAATGTACTTTAGATTGCTCTTGGAAACCCATACAATGAAGCTCTCTACGCACTGTTCTTGAGTTAATCTGAAGGCCACACAAAGTTTGGAGGTCTGTAGCTATTGACTCTGCTGAGTTGCTGTTGTTCCCAATTGCTTCCACTTTGTTATAATACCACTAACAGTTGACCATGGAATATTTAGTAGTGAGGAAATTTCACAAATGGACTTATTGCACAGGTGGCAATAAGTTGGCAAGTTGGCAACAGGTGGCAATGAGCTGCCGAGAGTGACCCATTCTTGCTCAAATGTTTGTAGAACCAACTTTGTAGGAGCAGGGTTGGTACTGAACTGTGCAGGAAGAGAACAGGATTGGGCACCTCTGCTCTACTGTTTGAGTTACAGGAGCATTGACCCTTCTCTGTGTCATCATCTTGTTGTGTGCAGTTTTTCTCAGTCTGAGGAGGAAGAGGAACAGACTTATGTCAGCAGTATTGAGAGGGCGAAGGTAAACACAAATAACTGATCACATACACATCATCAAGATGTTTTTCTCCATGTTTGTTTTCTTCATGTTTGTTTGTTTGTGTGTGTGTGTGTGTGTGTGTGTTTTTTGCAGTGCTTTGCAGTGCGTTCTCTGGGCTGGGTGGAGATATCAGAGGAGGAAATGGCTCCTGGCAGGAGTAGTGTTGCTGTTAATAACTGTATTCGACAACTGTCCTACCAGAAACACAATCTAGATGACACAGCTGGCATCTGGGGCGAGGTATGTGTATATGTGTGGAAATCATTAGAATTTGAAAGAATGAATGGGTAAAAGAGACATTGGCTATGTTTGATAGCAGTTAGGCATGTGACTGTATCAACTTTTCATATCACAATAATTGCTGAAGGTTTTGTCAAGTATACAGTATTATCAGTATTTGAATTAAGTTACAAAACTTAAGTGTTGTCTTCATATGTTTATTAACGTTTTGTTCTTGTAACAAAAAAAGAACTGACCATTTATTTGTAAATATATTTATTTATATAACTATTGTTAGGGGCTAAGTGCATGAAAAAATGTAAACATTGTTTAATACAATGTTTCCCCAAAACCTTTTAATTTAATCCCCCCAAAATAGACTTTAGTCATAATTAATATTTTAAGATTTGTCTAATTCTAATGCTCTTTAACGTGATATGTTGTTTGTATTTTGCATTCTTGCAGTTCTGCTATAAAATAAGGTCATCAGACTCTGAAGTATTGGGCATACACATAGAGTATAGCTTGCGTGCTCCCTTTTAAATCACAAAATATGGGCACAGCAATTGATACAGGCTGCAACGGAAGTTTTTTTTATGCTACTATTTTTATGCTACCGCTTTTCGAACTCGAAAGTGTGATAAAGGCCTATATGATAGTATGCCATTGTTTGAGTTTGTGTTGGTTTGTAGGGGAAGGAAATGCTGCTGGTGCTGGAGAATGAGACTCTGAATCTGATCGAGCCTCATGGGCGTACGCTGCTCCACTCTCAGCCAATTGTCAGCATCCGTGTGTGGGGAGTGGGACGCGATGATGGCAGGTGAGTCTGTAAGCAACTCAGTGAGTTGCCGGCATAAGAGATAATTGATCTTTAACCTTTCTTTTGCCTCATTTTTAACTTCTGTAGAAACAACAATACTCTTTACTGAAGCTTTTTTAATATATAATTAATATGATGCTGAATTACTATGTTATTGTGTTTTTATTGTCTGTCCTGCTGCATCCTGGATCCCAGGGAGAGGTAGTGTGCTGTGTATTGTATTTTATTGTTTGTTTGTTTTTGTTTTTGCATTGTGTGCTTTCTATTACAATACCAAACATGGTGCATTCAAAAATGAAATTTCTATCATTTCTCATGCACACGTCGATTCAGCTTTCTTCTGTGTGACGCAAAAGAACTTAAATTCTGGAACAATTTTAAGCCATTCTTTTACATTCAACTACTGTTCATACATTGATGCCACAGATGTCAAGCTTCTAAAAAAAACAAAAAAAGTATTATGCCCTATGTCAGGGGTTTTCAAACTGTGGGTCGCAGAGTGGGAAAAGTGCAATGTCACTTGGCTGCAGCTAAATGTTTCAGTGAATGACACACACACACTCACATTCACAAACAGTTTAGTCTAGGGCTACATGATAAACCAACATTAAATGTAAATCCTGATATTGCTTAGTGTGATTTTCGAAATCGCAAAGGCTGCAATTTAAGAATTATATAAATATATCCACTGCATGTTTCAAGGTGAACGCTGTTGTCTTTCAGAGACATAGTCGTAAAAGTGCGTTGTTTGCTTTCCCTCACGCATATTTGGCTACCTACCAACACACACGGGAAATATGTCTGTAAAAAGCATTTCACATGTACACACTGAACGAGCATGAGAGTGTTTTCTGCGCTGAACACTGCAATGAGTTTAACACTCGGTGTGCGTATTACAGTTCATATCCAGACCGGAGCAAGCATGTTTCAAGTTTTTGTGGACATATTTCATATACTTTTTAACGTCTGTAAATTAAGAAATTAAAATGTAAATATTAGTATTGAAATTTTACAGTTGTACTATAAAATAATTTTTTTATTAAATACTTACGATTTCTGTCCTATCAAACTTTTGATTAGGATTAAGCTTACAGTACACCTCCCCCCACCATCTCAAATTTTTGGTGGGTCTTGAGATAGATTATACTTTTTTTTTTTCCCCCATTCAGCATGTCTGAAGGCATCTGCATGAGATTTGAGAGCATCAGAAAACTTAAGACTTAGAATATAGAGCATGAGTCATTTGTACTGTGATGATGCATTTATGCTGCTTTTTGTCAATTTTGGAACTTGGAAATTGTGATGACTACAAACTGCTGTTGTCTGGAAAAGAGCTGTGTAAAGATTCTTCACCTTTTCCATCTTTCCAATGTTTCCATGTCTTTTCTGTTGGCTATGGATCTGTTTTAGAGATTAGTCTTGCTATGTTACACTGGTATTCAAATGTCGGATTGCGGACATAATGGCACCATTTTACCGTTTCTACAGATTAAAGTCAGCTGTGCATCAAAAAAGGAGCGGTTCAGGTGCTCAGGATCATTTACTGTAATGATCTTTTGGCATTTCATCCTCTAATATTGTCATATAAAGCCAAACATGCTTTCATTCAAGCTCTTTTCGCTCCATGAATGTTGCTTTTTTCCGATAAAGATGTAAAGCGCCGCATTAAGAGCTGCAGATGATGTGGTTATTTTAACAACAGCAGCAACACAGTGAGCAGAAAAATACTTCGTCAAAGTTATTAGTCAGGATACTTTTGCTAAAATGCTGCAGAAAACAAGAATGCAGCAAAATACAATTCTTATTTTTATTTGTCATACAGATGACAAGAATTGGAGATGGAGATGGAGAAGAATTTATTGAAGGTAGTAGTGTAGCTCAATTCTTCAGCATCGATGTCAGTGTCTTAGCCTTCAAAATATCTTAACCCAATGTTCTGTCTGTGGGACAGAACTTTATACATGAAGACAAAAGGGCTACAAACAATAGAACACTGTTAGGACCTCCCACAGGAGATCGATCTACCCTGCAATCTACTCTGAGCAATGCTGTTTCTTTGTCATTCACACCCATGAGTTTTTGTGGGCCATACGTCTGTATGGGCCATTTGGTTCACACCTTTACAAACACAGACAGAGTTGATTACATCTGAGGCACAGTCACAATGTAAAAGCATCTAACTAAAGATAATGAAAATACACATAATCTTTCAATCCCCCCTTTGATCATTTTTGATCATAAAACAAACTTTCATAAATTATGCATACAGTATGGTGCATACAGGTTCCATTATTTAGGATAATGAAAGAAAATGTGTTCATGGTGAAGTCTGCATCCTCCTGAATGCTTGAGTCCTTTCTTATTTGACATTGTGGTCTTGAGGAAGTGTTTTCTGTGGACGTTCAGGCATATTCAGCTAGGTGGTCACTGCAGTGCGGTCTAGGTGTTGGATGTTTTTGGTCATTCCTCTGGAGTGCTGGAACACCTGCAATCACACAAAAGAGAAAAGGGAAACGTATCTTACCAAGGAAAATATTTTAATCAAATAACTCCTAATTGCTCCTAAAACTGTCCCTATTTAATATTGGCAGGACACTACTGTTTATCAGTGGCTGTATGTTTATGTCTTTGTCCTCAGGCGACAAGCTAGAGCCTAAAAACCCTAGTCCCGCCATTTCTGGACTCTGATAAACACTACTGCCATCTATCCCTCGTCTCTAGGTAGATGTTTCAAATCCCACTGGCTCACGTCGATCCACTTTTCTTTTCTTTGCACCTTAACTCCTTCAACTACCAAGAGATCCTGATGTGGGCTTTTCCACCTGGATTCTCGCAGTGACTTGAGATTTTTGAATTGTTATTATACCATGGCCCCCCCTCTGGAGGTGTCAAAACTTTACCCTTGGCATTGTGTACTGCCAGGCTGAGTCTTTCATCAGTTTGGACAAAGCTGTCAGATGTCAGATTTTCATTGGGCATGGTCCGGCCTGTGACATGTTCAAAGAAGCATAGTCCTGTTTTCCTGTGGTCATTCTCACTGCATTGGTTGTTTTCATGCAGTTCAACTCCATTTTCCATCAGTGATGTTTTTTCTTCTTTGTGCACTTCATTCTGCATCCGTTTACTGTGTGGTTGTCTGTCTTGCTCAAGTTGTCTTAATGCCTCTGTATGTGCACCTCTCTCCTTTACGGCTTGTTTAGCAGCACTGTCTACTAGGACATCATCTTTGGCTTCAGTTGTTGAGACTTCTGTGTATGCTTTCACCTTTGGGATGGGGTCTTCATTTGTCATTTTTGCATCACATGGTGTACATCAGCTGTTAGATGAGATGTCACTAGTTGGTGCTGCAGAGAGAGGTTCTTCAGTTTTCCTGCGGCTCAAAAGCTTTCAGCAGAGTCTGCTTTTGCTTGTCTGTAAACTTGTCCTCATCATCACTTTGATGTGTTAAAATCAACTTGCAATCACGAACCCAGTGTCCTTCTTCGTTGCAGTACCTGCATCTTCCTTGATTTTTTTTTTTTCTTTTGGGTATCTCACATATTCACGTTCTTCATGCCCCGTTGTCCTGTTGAATGACAAGGTTTTGGTTTGCAAAGCTCTGAGATTGACTTCCTGTGTTCTTTCAATCTTTGCTGACCATTCAACTATCTACATGAATGCTGTTCCAGTGCTGTACCAGTCATCATACCTGATTTTAAGGGCTTTAGAAATCTCAGGTTTCAGTCAATTTACAAATGCAGTTTTAAGAGGCATGCCAGTATCTTTACTGGGATCTTCGTTGTTGTTCACACCAGCATATTCCAACCAAATTTGTATGAAGTGTTCTTCATACTCAGCAACACTTTATCCTGTCTTCTGCATGCATGAGGTAATTTTAGCCCAATTAACCTCTGCAGGTTTCAGTTCAAACAAGAATGTTCGTGCAGCTTCCAATCCAGCCTCAATGTTCGCTTGAGACTCACCAGTCCTTCTTTCAACACTTTGTTCATTTCTTTTGGTCATTGTCCCTTAAGTTCACATTAACAATCATCACTCCGTCTAGTGGGTGTAAATTGTAGGTTTTTTTAGCAAATGCTGAAGAAATTGCCAAGCTTTCTGTGGTTGTTTGTACACATCTGGCAAATCTTTTGACCATTTGTCAACTTGCTCTGGAGTAGCTGGATGGTATGTTCTGTGTGAAACATATTTCTTTACCACTTTTGTGACAGTTCGAGTTTGTCGTTCACCATTTTCCTTATACTCCTCATTGTCAATTTCAACTTCAGTCCTTCTGTTTTTGACAATTACAGGAGCAAGCCTAACCTTCAAGTTGTCCTTTATGATATCATCATGTGTGTTTATGTCGCTGTCAGAGTTCACTGTGGAACTGCTGTCATTTTCTCCAAGGATCTGTGCACAGCTGAATCATCAGACTAGGTAAGCAAGCAAGGACAATAGCATCAAACTAATTCAGAATCAAACTCATTCAGAATCAAACTCATTCAGAATCAAACTCATTCAGCCTCAAACTCATTCAGATTCAAATGTAAACATCCAAATAAATACTATACTTACATGATCTGGTGCATGCATGCAGCATGCATGACGAACATTTTGTAAAGATCCATTTTGAGGGTTATATTAGCTGTGTGAACTTTGTTTATGCAATATATTATAGAGTCGCGAGCTCGGGGTCAGGGAGCGCGAGGATTTAAAGGGGAAGCAGCCTGAATCGGCGCATTTATAATGATGATGCCCAAAAATAGGCAGTTAAAAATTTTTATTTATCTATGGGGTATTTTGAGCTGAAACTTCAGACACATTCAGGGGACACCTTAGACTTATATTACATCTTGTGAAAAAGCATTGTAGGGCACCTTTAAGTGTTGCATCTTTCCATAAGCCCTTTTAATGTCCGGCAAGGCCCATTGTCCATTCTCTGAGTGCCTAATGTTGTACTTCTGGCTGATGTGACCCTGGCACTTCCTTAGTCCCAGCCTTTTGTCCAAATATTCATTCAGATTTTCCATCATTTGATCAATAGTAACATTTGGAAGTTCTGTTCCATGTCTTTCTGTTGTTGGCCTCAATGCAGGGCCATTACCATTGTTTCGTGCAGACTCAGCCATGGCAAGTACAGGAGATGTTCCTTCAGAGGTGTGAAACAGAACAAAAGGTGTTAGAGCCGTTAGGTGCTTATTCAGATTTAAATTCTCAGCAATCATTTAGACTGACCATTTCAGATACACGGACAAATCAAATATGTTTCCAAAATACAAAATCGTGTATTATAAGCTCTACTTGTACTCCTAACAATTTCCTAACAATCCAATGTTAAATAACAATTTAATGTTATTCTTTTTAGTCTACTAACTCAGCTTAGTTTTCAATACTACATTTAAGACAAAACATTCATTTTCAGGCTAATATTCCTTGTTTCATTTCTGAAAACTTCTGACTGAAAAGACTTGTTCTATTCTTTTTGAGTCCTAGCTCACAAGGCTAAATTTGTTGAGTTTTTCTCTTAGACAATTTACTTTAGATCTTTTTGTATCTTTCATCGGAAGGCTGACAAACTTATAGTTCCATGGCTTTATGCCATCATCTTCTAACCCAGTTAGAACATTTATTTCAAAACTAAAATAGTGGCTACTGAATTAGCATCCAGTCAAGAATTTCCAATTCTTGCAACAACATCAGTCCCAAATTATTTGTGGCCCCTTAATCTTATAGTGGCTACTGAATTAGCACCCAGTCAAGAAATTATAATTCTTGCAGCATCATCAGTCCCAAGACATTCTATGGTTTCTGCAATCTCTGGACGAATGGACCAAACTGTTTCTTTAAAGGTGTCATGAACTGCATTGTTTTATTGTTTTATAATGTTTCCTGGGGTGCACTTTTAATGTTAATATGCTTTTTACATCCAAAATTGTCATAATTTATAAATAAAAGGCATTTTTCCTACTCTGATTTTAGCCCTCTGGTTTGAACGTTCTGTTTTAAGGGGCGTGTCTGCTGTGTGACTTCAGTGTAAACGCCCACTACTATGATTGGCTAACATCTTTCCATTTGAAATAGCCAAGTATTACTTTCTCTTTTAGCACGTTTTTACTATTACAGCTCTCAAGGTTAACTAATAGTGAAAAGTGTTGCATTACATTTAGATCTATGGCATTATATTTAGATAGTGGCATGAAAGCAGTGATCTCATCATTGCAACTCAATTTCTGTACACTAACAAATGCTTTCATCTTCACTAACAGTTCAAACACGATATAACTAAAAGATTTGTTAAATAAAATGTTTAAAAGTTTTAAATAAAATAAAAGTTTTGTGCGTCAGTCGCAAGTCGCAAGTCGCAAACAACGCAAGTTGACATTTAGACACGGGTTTGATTACTGACACACAGACAAAGAACATCTGACTGTACATGAATCATTACATATCAGATCAGGCATTAGAATTAACACAGTTACTTACATGTTGTTGCGTTACTGTCGAGTCCAGGCACTGCACAATATTTTGTAATCCTCAACGGCATGTTTATTGCTTGGTAGCTCGATTCAGTTTAGCACCACATAGGCCTATATTACGTAGGCTACCTATTCTATTGCATGTCATGCGCGAATCGGTGGGTGGGGCTAAACAGGCAGTGATAAAGTAGGCGTTCTTCTGCAGAGGCGGTGCTTGCTGCCCTTTGACGTCATAGATCCCCACTTTGTAAATCCTGTCGTTTGCTGGATCTGGTGTCAATTAAAGCTTTTATTGGACTAACAGGAATTTTTCAGCTCTAAAACTTACAGGATATTCTTAAAGTGTGATGACCTCTTATGTCAAAAGCTCAAGGAAAATTTGATTTCTCAGTTCATCACCCATTCATTTCTACAGACAAAAAGAGAAAGGACCAAACCATGTACTATATATCTGTGGCTCCTACAGTCTCATGAGAACGGACCAAACCTCTTCCGTAAATGATTCCTACATACTCAAGAGAACAGGGCCAAGCTATAAACCTTATATCTATAGCTCCTACAGTCTGAGGAGAATGAACTAAACGTTCCTACAGACCCTCAAGAAAGGCCCAAGCCTAAAATTCTCAACAGCACTACACTGTATGTGACTACACTACAAATTTTTACTGGTCTACTTATTCCTTTTGAAGTAAGTTCTTTAAGAGAGCTGATAAGTTTCACTCACCAAATTAGGATATTTGAGACCGGATCCAGTTGATTCAAATAAATTGTATCCACAGATGCAGTCTGTTGATCTTCAACATAAAAACTGTAGAATCTCCAAGACTCTTCTGTTCACTCCATGTTGCATTTGGTGAGTTCTCTTCTTGTCAGTCTCTCCTGGCTGGCTCGCCAAATTGTTAGATTTTTATGTGTTTGGCCGAGCAGTCGTTTGGGTGGCTCGCCAATGTATTAGATTTCTCTAATACATAAAATAAGTAAGCTTGACCAGAGTTCTTGTGGGGAGAAGAATTTATTGAAGGTAGTAGTGTAGCACAGTTCTTCAGCATCGATATCAGCATCTCAGCCTTCAAAATATCTTAACCCAATGTTCTGTCTGTGGGACAGAACTTTATACATGAAGACAAAAGGGCTACAAACAATAAAACACTGTTAGGACCTCCCACAGGCGATCGATCTACTCTGAGCAATGCTGTTTCTTTGTCATTCACACCCATCAGTTTCTGTGGGCCATATGTCTTTATGGGCCATTTGGTTCACACCTTTACAAACACAGTTGATTGCATCTGAGGCACAGTCACAATGTAAATGCATCTAACTAAAGATAATGAAAATACACAATCTTTCAATACGTTTTGTTTTTCTTCCATATTTAGCATGATTACTCAGCATATTAAGAGGATTTCATAATGAACAATGTTATAATTTGGAAGATTATTTAGAGAAGGCAAGGGAAGACAACAAAATCTGAAACTACTAGTTAACTTTATTTTGTGCTGTTGATGAGAGTTTTGCTTATTAGATTATGTACGTTGTTTTTAGTTGTTAATTATTTTGAGCAAAATATAAAAACTGCCCATACTTTTCTTAAGAGGTAAACACTGCACCACCAGTATGTTTTCTCAGTCCTTCTATGTGCCATACACGTAGGTGTCTAAATGTAAAAATAAATAAATGAATGCATGAAATAGACTGCTAAAAAATCTGATCTAACCTTTTATATTTACAGTATATCCAGTTGGGAGAAATATTTATTTTAATTGGAACTTTTATTGAATAACCCTGTGTTATAGTATAGCTATAGTCGATACCCTGGAGCAGGTGTAGGCAAGTTCGGTCCTAGAGAGCCGCTGTCCTGCAGAGTTTAGCTCCAACCCTGAAAAAAAACCTTCAGCTGCCTATAGCCTTAGTAATCCTGAAGATCTCGATTAGCTTGTTCAGGTGTGTTTGATTAACCCTCTGTCGGAGGCTGATTTGGGGCTTGGAGAAGTTTTGACATGCCCTGACATTTGTGCTTATGTCAGTTGTTCATAAACATATAAATGACAAAAGTGTCATTACACTGTATTCAGCACAAACTAGGCTACCATAATATGTGAGGAACATGTATGTACATTAGGGGTGACCCTGAATAGTTGACGATTCGAATCTTCGATAGGAGGAGCCTGATTCGACTACCAATCTCACAGTCGAATCTTCGCAGAGGTGTTATGAGAAGAGATATGGGGGCACTCAATATCTGATTTTACATAGACATACTGGTTCTTTCCCAATAGGTTAATATACAGCCTATTATGTTAATACCATAAATAAAAATGTGAAAAGAAAGAAGCTTTTAATAAATATTTTTAATGTGCGTGAATAAATCCAACCACCCCTGTTAAGTTTCACTTCCATGATCTGTGACCGGCAGAGGAGCATCTTTGTGGCAGGGATTAAATCTTGGATAAAGTGTACAATTGGATGCACTTTGAAATGGTAAAATATGATCCAAAAAACGTATGATGCAAGTTGTGCCAACAGCTCATGTCCTAGAACTCAACAATGACAAACACTGCGGCGCGCTTGTGCCGGCCAACGAGCTGACTATAGCGCGCTATTTAAAAAGACTCAAACGGACACAGGCAGATCGCGTGAAAGACTGGATTTTTTTCTCTCAATCAGGTAGGGTAGCTACAAATGATTTCAAACTATTTTAGACTGATGTAATTTGATTTTTGAATGTTTAGCTAAAAAGACTGCCACTCCAGTTCAGCGTTTATTGTCTCTGCAGTTAAAAAGACAAAGTTGACAAAGTTGACTTTCGTTATTTTAATAATTTCTTTAATTTATTTATTGATCACTCTGGGTTATCTAATTTAATTATTTGTGGCTTGTGTTTTGAATATATGTTCCCCTGCACTTCAGGCATTTTGCAGTTTGACTCGATCATATTTCTGTTCTAATTCAATTCTGTAAATTAATGTTTGATAAAAAAAAATATATATAATTTTTTTATTAAATGAATTAAATTTTTTGGTGCATCAATGTTGCGCTGTAGAGTTAAAGCTTGCTTCCACAGACAGTTTAGCTGATGTAATTTGATTTGCCAACATATGAAATGTATATCTGCAGTGTGGCTTTTCTGCAGTTTTTATATATATTTTAAGGTTTATTGATCCAAAATGTTTTTATTCGTTTTCTTCTATATCTTTGTGTGGTGTTCTGTACATCGTGGCTGTGAATGTTTATCCACATTGCCTTTCATTTGTTTAAAAAAGATCAAATCATTGTCAGTTTCGTCTATCACTTGACAGGCAGTTTGGTCGGTTTATTAGAAAGACGTTTCTCTGTGCTGTGTGTGAAAGAAAATAAAAGTTGTCTTAAGCCGCGCCCGCAGGTAGGCCTATTTTCCGTGTCCCGCTCCATCTCGTGCACAGTTCAGCGCGCGGCCCTTTCAAAGTCCGTGCACACTCTAGTGGACTGCTGTTTTTCAAGCTCAAATCACCCCCCCCCCCCCAACCCCAACATATATGATTCGACTATCAGTCGAATATAGGCAATCTGATTCGAATCGGATTCGACTATGTAAATCCGTAGTCGAGGACACCCCTAATGTACATGTTTGTATTTTTGAAGGAATAATGTTTATGCATGGTTATTGAAAAAACAAAAAACTTAAGTCACTGAAATAAGGCCAAAAAAAGTATATTAAATCTGTGTTCACAAGACTTCTGGGTAATGGAGGTTGTAGACTAGAGTTTTTGCTTCAGAATTATGTAAAAATTATGCTGCCTACTCCTTCATATAAAACAATATATTGTTTTAGTTTTTGTAAGACACTTTTTGTCAAACACAGTATGCGTGGAGGCGTGAATCATCATGAATAATTGGTCATTTACACCTGAGAAGACAAAAGAATTACATAATAATGACTTGAAATGACTTGCATATTAATGAGGCCTTTCAGTCAGGTAGGCTGTGAAAAAAAACCCTCTGTAATAATGTCTCAGCTCATCATAAACAGCAATACTGTGAAATAGAATACCATTATTTTAAATTGTAATAATATTATATTCTTTAAAATATAATGTATTTCTGTGATGCAAAGTGTCTGAACAATTATGTTACCTCTATGGCATTTCATATAGGCTTTTAGCTTAAAAGCATGCACATTTGGAGAAATATTGATGGATTCTTATATATTTATGTTAATTTTCTATACTGAGGAGTAATATTTATTCAATATTTATTGTCATCACTATGAGTGCTGGATACTGTGTTTTCAATTCATACTTGCAGCCAGAGGGCACTCTGTACACCTTTAGGCCACAAATTCATATAAAGAAGAAAAGGAACCAGGAACTAACGGCATGTCTTCTAGAGATCGCTAACCATGGCTTTAACATCCAAATAAACACTTTACAAGACAATAAATACATGATTGAGACAATGCATACAAGTATTGCCTCTGAATTTGCCTCTGAATAGCGCTGGCTCCGTGGGTGTGGCCGCATTAGCGGGTAATGAGCTGAATCACGGACTTCTGACATGGCTCTCTTTTCATACAGATTACATAAACACAGAATGTTTGTTTTCGATTTGACTTACACGATTTAAAACCTGACATTTCAACGTTTCTTTAGACATAAGTGTCATTTCTTTTGTCATTAGTATTCATAAGTTACAGTTCATTTTCTGAGAACTATCAGATTGGACTTCGTTCAGAGGGAGACGAGAGATCACGCATCATGTTAGTTTTCTTTATTTTACAAAAAGCACAACATTGTGTTTTTACTCTGAGTGTACACAAATAAAAGAAGACATTCTATAGTTTCAATTGATATATTACTTATGTTTCTGACAAGAAATGATGGAGTATTTTAAGTCTGTTTTGCTGCAATATGAAAAAAATCCTGCAAAACGCGCCGGCGCGTTTTCAGACCTCAGGGAGTTAAGGTTGGAGCTAAACTCAGCAGGACAGCGGCTCTCTGGGACCAAACTTGCCTACCCCTGCCCTGGAGCAAGTGATGACAATTTTTTTTCTCATAGGGTTAACAATTCCTTATTTTCCAATATATAAATTAATGAAATGCTGCCTATTTTTCACTTCCAGAAAATAAAATTATTTTGATGGAAAACTGCAGTTGACAGCAGGACTCTAAATGCTTCTCATTATAAATATAGGACCCTATGATTTCCGCAATGCAGAAAATGCGGACAGAATAACGGAATCCAGTCATGGAATTTACGGTATGACAGAATTTGTCAGTTTATGGATGAATAAATCAAAATTATAGCTGTACGTTTAACCCCTGGGGTCTGGGAGGGGTTAACCTCCATTTGCCCTAGGAGCCATTTAACATTAATGATGACAACCCACACATTGCGAACTGCATGCTTTCAGTCTCAATTTGTTATCGATTAGTGAAGGTGGGATAGGCGGAATCGCACTGAATGACATAGACCGGAAGCGCTTTCGCACTCGCTCTCTCTCTTTCTTGCGCGCAATCCCAGTTCTCTCAGACAGCGCGTGATCAGTTCTCCTTGCGCTTGAATGGTCAAATGCGCCCACATAGTTGTCAAAATGTCCATCGTGTGGAGTATCTCACGTAAATACAGTCGGTTATGGCTTAAGTGGACGTAAACATTTGGGTGAAAACAGGATATGTGTCAGTATCCATGGATTTGGTCTTAAAGGGACCGTAGCCTATATTTGTCATTAATGTTAATAAAACAACCAAATGTTATACATAAATGTATACATGGTAAATAAACGTACTGTATCTGAAAAACAAGTTTATTTAATTTTTATCTCTATAGTATTTGTTGTATTTGTAATTTGTTTGTAAATTTCTTTTTATATAACAAATATATATATTGGTAATTATGCCCTTTGAAGGTTATTGGACACTGTGAAATTTTTGTTCTTTTAAGTTTGTGACAAGCACATAAAACTTTTTTCATTAGAGTAATAATGAAGAAGCTGTCCTACATTCATTAGTCTCACTGTGTTGTGCTTGGAAAACTGCATCACCAAAAAAAAAAAAAAGAGAGAGAAGAGAAGAGAGAGAGAAATTAATAAATGTATAGGCATGGGTATCGGCGAGAACTAGAAGAAAGGTATCGGTACTCGTACTCTGTCCTTAAAAAATAGTATCGGTGCATCCCTAAACAGAATATTTGTTTTCGTTTTAAATTAGATCATTTATAAGTCGATACTTAAATGTTTCTATTGATATATTGCTCATGTCTGTGTGACAAGTATTCGCTGAGTTTTATTCATTTTTGTGACGCAATCCAGAAAAATGTTCACGGAGACCAAGAGGGCAGAATTATTTTACAAAAGCACAATGTTATTATAATTGGACACAAATAAAAGTAGACTCTTTACAGTTTCAAATGATGTATTGCATTTATCTGCAATATGACCATAAATTTTAAGTTTATTTTGCTCCTTGAAAAAAATCCACCAAATGCACCTGCACGTTCGTCGACCCCAGAGGGTTAAATTGTGATTATGGTCTAGTGTCTGTGAATATTAAAATGCAAAAAGACTGCTATTTAAATATGAAGTCTGCATGTTCCTTTGAGAATGTGGTGTGGTTTTGTCAACCACACACTGAAGCATGCATGACTATTGTGGTGTTTTCACCATCTGCCGTCTCACTGTATGAGGACACCCAACATGAATTTCATCTACAAAACTGCTTTGAGAGTTCACTTTATGAGCATTTCACTTTTACTTCATGAAGCTATTGTCATATCATATACACAGTCAAAGATCTCACAGTATCACACATTTTTCTTCCTTGTTTTAATTTTAACAATAAACCTCTGTGCTGCTCTTTGTTTGTCAGAAAAACATGAAATGATTTGTTAAATTTTTATTTGGTTACATTTTTGAAATACAAATGAAGATATTTAATGAAATCTGAGTTTTCCATCTTTCAAATTGAAAGTCTATTCACTCAAAACTGATGCTTCAAAACATTCATAAAGAGATCCATAAACATAAACTATATGGGTTATGCCATTTGATTACCACCGTTTTTGATAGTAAATTTGTATTAAATTGTATACAGAAAAGTTGAAACGTCAGTTCCGCAGGCGTACCAGCCGGATATCCTTAAGGAGATGGACAAGGGTGACTGACCCCTGAACCCCTGAATTTCCCAAAGAGAAATGAGAAGGGAGATTTGATTTAGCTATTTGTGCTACTAAGTAGAGGTTGACTGATTCATCGGTTTTGCCGATTAATCAGCACCGATAGTTGATTGATGGAACAGTCGGTTATCGGCAAAAATCCATACTGATAGTTTTTCCAGGTTGCGTCCGTTGCTGGAGTGGTTGAGAAGGGTGCACTGTCATTACACAGTATGAGAATGCTGAGCATTGGTTTGGTCTGCTGGCATTATACAGAACGAGAGAGGCCTCTAGAGGTGAAATAAAAACGATCACTGGTGCCTCGTGTTGTTTATATTGACACGTGATGCTGCGCGCTGCACAGGGGGAACACTCTGCGCGGAGAACGATGACCAGGGTTCCCTGTTATTAATTATGCAACAAAGTTTGTTTTGGCTGTACAGCAGCTCTAGAAGAAAGTAGTGTCATTGTCCAGCTTAAGTAAGTTAAGTGTTGATTCATTTCCATTGTAAAAATCATTACTTATTAATTTACTTCACTTATCTATATACCGGGTTCCTACGCAGTTTGGAAAAGTATGGAATTTGATTTGTGTAATTTCCAGGTCTGGAAAAGTGTGGAAAAAAGATCAGAGTATGGAAAAATATTCGTGTTTCCAGACTATTGGCTCTATTCAGTTTTCTAATTTATCATACCTGCAAACTAGTCACTTTTTGGCAAAATTAGTCGTTTTGAATCAAAATATCTAATTTATGTGAATTGTTTAGATCTAAAGAGTTTTTTTCTGGGGTGAGTGTGTGTGTGTGTGTGTCACAAGATTCTCACAAGAATCGAAAATGGGCTACTTTCCCATAGACTGAATCACAATCTTTCTTTGTTCTCTGTGGCATGACAGATCGCTGTAGCGCTCGTGAACCAACCAATCGCTTCCCCTTTACTAGTTACAACACAAAATAAACATGATTGAACATCCAAAGGTATGTTGAAAGATACAGTACAGTACCGAAATCTGTATCATGTCACATGCAATCTCTTCTGCCCTCAGCTTGCGTTTTTCTTATTTTGCTTTGACAGCGAGCTAAACAAAGGCTCAGTAAAGGTCGCAGACGGAAATCAGGGTCAAACTTTCTTTACTGAAGACCAATTTGTGAAACTGTAACAAAAATGAACAAAGATATTGAAAAAATGCTATCTTTACAAAGCTATAGTTACCTCACATATCTCAAAACAGTATGAAAGATACATATGAATCACCTTTACATAGGGCTGTAACGATATGCGATATGAAACCGAAATCGCGATACGCAGGTCCACGAACCTGTATCGCGATGTGAGAAGGCAGAATCGCGACACACCCCTTCCAACTCCCAGAGTTGTCCTTCCTGTCCAGATCCAATGCTACCACATTTTTAAATTACTATAAGTATTAGGGGTGTAATGATTTATCGTAGATGGTGTGTCTCAATCAGCTCTCTAGTTCAGTAAGTGTTTCGGGCACACATTGCTCTTGCAAGCAGGTTTAAACGTTTCTCATGTCAGTCTCTTGCACGGTCGCATGAGAAAAGTCGTGGCTTTCTTTCACCGCAGTGCACAGCAACAGCTGTGCTCACAGAAAAGCAAAAGACGCTTGCGATGCTTTGCTTTAAGAAGTTCTGTGGGGCCGTTCACATATTGCGTCTTTTCCGCGTGCAAGTCAGTTATTATTTTCAAATGTAGCCGCGCGGCAGGCGCGCTCATAATGGGATCAACGCGGTCGTGACGCGCATGCAATTCTCAACTTTTCAGAATGCTGCAAGCGCACCGCATGTCGTGTGACAAGAATCAACCGATCAGCTATGGCCTTTCCGTAACAAAACATCAAAAGCTCAGCCGAACAGCTGATCATAGCTGTACATGGTGGTTTTTATATCTTATCTCCATCAATATATCTCGTAGTAAAACTAATGCAAGGGCTAGAAATCATTTATCCTTTGCAGAAACATCCTGATCCTCTTGGAGAGCTCAGTTCATGGTTGCATAGCAACGACCGACGCCACGGGAGCGCAAGCGCTTTGGAAAGGAGAAGCGGTGCGGCCGCGCCTTCCACGCGTTTTTAGACGCGATATGTGAAAGGCCCCTATTCATAATTCTAAGTTCATGTTAAATTTAACATTTTTTTTTCAGTGACAGACAGCCCTATTCAACTGTTAATTTGAATACAGAAGGTTTTTATTAAAATTTTATATTTATTTATTTTATTGAAATGTGATCTTGTATGTACAAGGAAAATTATTGAAATTTGTTCATGTTTTTTTAATAAATCTTGTTTGAATTTCAGTTTCATTTTGTTCAAAATATCGTGATATGTATCGTATCGTGAACTCTGTATCGAGATACGTACCGTATCGTGACCTGAGTGTATCGTTACACCCCTACCTTTACATAATCTAGAATATAACAATGGTGAGATATACAATCAATCATATGTCACTGCACAGATTAAGCTTTTAAACTTACAGATTGTGCCTTTTCAAGAGCAAAACAGGATACAATCGATCAATCAGTGTTTCAACTGCAGAAAGGCATCAATAAAACAGCTTGTAAAAATGTCATATTTAGCCTACCTCAGAAAAGCCTTTCAATGTCCAAAAACTCATTATTCGGCTTCAAAAATGAACTTTGAGAGGAGCATTTTGCTAAATATATGCACTATAGGCTTTTGCATATTCATTGTATTTGTACTTAACATGTGCTTCGATATTGAATGTATAAATCCGTTTTATGACAGCCACCATTTAAATGTTTAGGCCTACGTTAAAAAAATTAAAGAGTCATTAAAGAGTAAAAAAAAAAAAAAAGTCATTTGTCATTAAAAATTTATTATAACGTTATTATAAAAACTTCCTTATGTGTAATTTAGCCTATATGTAAATAGCTTACAAATCAACTTTAATCTAATATTATAATGATGTACCAGCTGTGGTTTCCTGTATAGTTTACAGCATTAGTTGAGAGATTGTTTTTTTTCTTTGAGGAAATTTGCCATGTACTGTACCTGATAGGCCCCAAATTAATCAATACTGAATCAAAGGTAATCAAAATAAAATCGCAAGCTTCTGAATCAAAATTGCATTAAATTGTGAAATTTGTCAACGCTCAGCCCTAGTGCCAATTTTATTTTATTTATTTTACTTGAGGCAAATGTTGTTTTTTCCATTTATGTTCTTGTCATAGTGCACCAGAATGCTTCGTTTACATGTTAAAATCACAAAAATTTTGTTCCTACACGTCACCTTTTTCACCTCTCTTCACTTTGTAGACATGTTTATAAAGTTATGAATTTATAAAATATTAGAGACTCGTAGGCTACTCTATAGAAATGCTTCGATACCAACAACCAATACAGACAACAGAGCAAACACTGACCAGAATGGATAAATCACAGAAGGATGTCTATAAATTAAATGTATCAAATGAATAGACAAATTAAATATTTACGCCTATGTAGCGAGTGGTGTGGTCGGAAAGTGAAACAAACTAAGCCACTACACCACCCTGTTAAACAGGGAATATATTAGTACTTGTAGATTAATCCCCAACAAAAGTCACACAGGTACGGGATTTTAAGGGCCTAGACGTGAATACTAAATACAAACTTTATTTCAACAATCAAACACTAATTTAAAAATCACTAAGGGTGCGATTGCTCGGTTAGTGCGGTTCATTTGAACATATGTGAACGCTGCCATCGGAACCCTGGAGTGCACCAAACAAGCGGACTGAGACCACTGAAAAGATGGATGATATATGATGGATGATATCGAATGATATATGAACGCAACACAGACCAAAGACATGTAAACGAACCAAAAACAGGAAAATGAGACCCTAAAATGGACAGAATCCTCACGCATATTGTTTTTTTCTTGTCATAGTCACAAGTTTGCTTATGACAGGCATCAGACGCGTCTCCACGCAGCAGATTGTTTGTGTGTGACGGATGGAATCCCACCGCTGTTTGACTACTTTACTCATTCTATAAGCTCTTCATGAGTTCCCAGCTGGCCAAAATACCATCACATGCAGGCTATGCACCGCTACACACACACAATGAGCGTATTTACCTCAGCACACAGCATTGTTTTGGATGTTCGGTAAGTTCCGTCTCAAAATAGGCAATACGTCATAAAATCCGACCAATCACGTTGTGAATATATCTCTATGCCTTAAGGTTCGGTATCTTTTGGTTCGGTGATAAAATTGCCAATCTGAATGCTAATCGGACCAGGACTAAATGTTTTTTTTTTTTTTCTTCTTGGGCTGGACCAAATGAACCAAACGAACCGAACTACAAGTGTGAACGCACCCTTAAAGACTGTAGGACCCAGACTACAAACATGAAGCAGAGAAAACATAGAAAAGGAGACTAAGGCTTACCAATGGCAGAAATCGTTTGGAAGGAGGTCTGGAAATTTGAGTATGGAAAAGTATGGAATTTTAAAATGAAAAATGTGTAGGAACCCTGTATACTGCAGCTCTGGAGAAGACAGTGTCATTGTCCAGGTCAGTTCAGTTCTCATACAACAGTGTCAGTGCAGTCAGATCAATAATATTGAATATTTAATGTTGTAACTTCTACGCAGAGGCACAAGAGTCTGCAGCGCTTCAGCAGCTTATTCCTTGTAGTGTTTGAGAGCCTGTGCCAGCTGTGTGTAATTCTCATTCTTCCTCCGCATCAAGCAGCTTTGGTACCCCCTCCCAAAGATTGGGGCTCACGGACACGTCCTAACACATATATTGACTTGATGTTGACAGCTAAGGTTTTTCTGCAAGGTCTTTCTCAGACAATATGTTTTCTGAATGTTGTTTCAGGGCTCTGTGTCAAAAATGTCAAAAATCTCATGCACCGCTCAGTGACAAGGATGTTGTTCCAGGTAGTCATGTGTCATGCCATAAGTCTAGATGGGTGCCTGGTCAGTTCCATCAGATCTTGCCAGTGCAGCATTTGAAGTCTCCCTCAAATTACATTTTCAGATGGATTTGGACTCTTACACAATGCAATCACAGTTGTTTCTGGCTGCTTCTATCATTAAGTTAGTGTCATGTATTGAATATAAAGGTCAACTGCATTCCAAACAGCATAAATTATGTCTTTTGTAGAGCATTTAAGGTAAAACGATACTGAACATTGTAAGCACAAAGCGTGTTTCACTGTGTGCAGTGAAGCCCACAATTTCTCTAATAATTAGGGCCCAAGCCAATTAATGGCGCAGGGCCCTCTTGATCCCCTAGGGATTATTAGGGCCAGGGCCAAAGGCTGAAGGCTTTATTGTTTTCCTTAGGAAAATTATTTTTTTCGACTGTTCGGGCATTTTTGGGGCCCTTAACATGCTCGAAAACTCTTGAAACTTTGCACACACGTCGGAATCGTCGGCCATCAGGGCCGGGCAGAAGCTGGTACCCGGGTGTGGCAGGGGGGCTCAACAGCGCCCCCTTGAATTGTCTAAAAACTTGGTCCATATATCAAACATGCTTGCACGTATTTGTATGAAGCTCACATACAAATCACATATAGACCTCATCGGCCCTAACAAATTTCATTCTCTAAGTTATAGGTCCCCTCAACAGGAAGTCGGCTATTATGAGTTGTTTGGAAAATGCATGCTCTGGAATTTGATATACTCCTCCTGGGCAATTAATCCGATCGCCACCAAACTCGGTCAGCATGAAATCAAGACATTGAGGATGCTAAATTTTGATATCTCGAACGGTTTGGCCGTGGCGAGGCAATGAATTTATGGCAAGAAAGGGGAAACAGGAAATGTGTTATAACGTCAGCATACATTGATTGCCTTTTATGAAACTTCACCTGTGTGTTCGTTATAGGATACTGATCACATGTATGTGACTATTGTGAGTCAAAGTTATAGCGCCACCAATTGGTAGCAGGAAGTGTGTCACTTTCAAAATGCTTCACCCTCTTTTTTTTTTTTTACTCACTTTACAAGCTCTATTTATTGATATAATTAAAATGTATTAAAATAAAATCTTTAAGTAAATTTCACATGATTATAAAAGTGGCTGTTTAAAATAAACTTGCATAAGTGAGCAGAAAAATCTACCTTACTGTTACCTGACACTGACTTTAAAATTGTTTTGCAGGTTCTGTGATTTGGCTCTATTTATTATTTTTTTAATTTTATTTTTCATCTTATACCACACATATTGAAATTAAATGAAAGCATACTTTTGGTGCATAAGATTGGCGCACAAACAACAGCTCAGGGAGGTCAAAAAACACATAAAGAGAAGTGTTAGGATTATACAACATCAGTAATCACAGACATTCACATTAAGGCACAAATAATAGTATCTGATTTGCTCTAGAATTTTTATAGAGGTTGTCTGAGAAAAAAAACACAGACATGGCAGATTAGGATGATATTCTGCACTCATTTGAAATTGACTTATGACATTCTGTGACATGAAAGTCATCTCAGTTTAAACAATCTCATGGATGTGGCTGTTGTGGTTTGTGATCATAGGAGCATCAGCTGCTGCAGTAAATGTGGTGTGAATTTGACATAAATCTTTTATGTTTAACCGTTTTAAATGCCCATTGCCCGCCGTGCACAGGTGCCCTGAAGCCACCTGGGTGGCGGTGCTTCCGTGCTTTGGCCCGTCATCGCTGCTTGCAGCTATATTTAGGGCCCAAGCCAATGTAATCGCGAAGGGCCCTCTTGATCCCCTAAGGATTTTTTTTTCCGTCATCCGGGGCTTTTTGGGGGCCTTAACGTGCTCAATAACTCTTGAAAATTGGCACACACATTGGAATCTGCGGCCATTAGTACCCTGCAGAGGCTGGTACCTGGGCATGGCAGGGGGGCTCGACAGCACCCTCTTCGACAAAGTCCGAAAACTTGGTCCATATATTAAACACACTTGCACGTATTAGTATGAAACTCGGTACACATATAGACCTCATCGGGCCGAACAACTTTCATGCTCCAAGTTCTACACCACCCCAACAGGAAGTCAGCTTTTATGGGTTGTTTGAAAAACGCATGCTCTGGAATTTGATATACTCCTCCTAGACGATTAATCCGATCACCACCAAACTCGGTCAGCATGAAGTCAAGACACTGATGATGAAAAATTGCCAGCGGATTTTTGATATCTCGAACGGTTTGGCTGTGGCAAGGCAACAAATTTATGGCGAGAAAAGGGAAACAGGAAATGTCTTATAACTTCTGCATACATTGATTGATCTTTATGAAACTTCACGAGTGTGTTGGTTGTTGTAGTCTGATCACATGAATGTGACTATTGTGAGTCAATATTATAGCGCCACCAACTGGCAGCAGGAAATGTATCACTTTTAAAATTCTTTGAGATCACCCTCTTATTTTTACCCGATTTGCTTCAAACTTAGTCACAATAATGTCGAAACGTGGCAGATGTAGACCTGTTAATGTATTTGTGATATATTAAATATTGTTGCCAAGGCAACACGTCAAACTTTTGTAATATTCTTGGGAATTTTTGAACCTCTTAACATGCTTCAAATTGGATGAAACTCGACACACACATCAATATTGTCATACAGTAGACATGGGCAAAGCCTTAGAAATGGGCGGGGAGCAGGGGGTCTACAGCGCCACCTTTTGACAAAAGTGGGGGGGTTAGTTTAACCTACAGTCACCAAACTCGGTACACTTATTGGTCTTATTAAGCCGGACAACTTTCTAATCTACAGTCATAAGCTCTGACCAACAGGAAGTCAGATATTTTGGTTTGAATGTGGATTTTTCACACACACACAGAGACGTAGACTCTTTCTCTGTCCAGCCCCCCCTACCCCCTCCCTCCTCCTCACACCTCACACCTCAAAGCCTTAGAAATGGGCAGGGAGCAGGGGCTCTACAGCGCCACCTTTTGACAAAAGTGGGGGGGTTATTTTAACCTACAGTCACCAAACTCGGTACACATATTGCTCTCATTAAGCCGGACAACTTTCTAATTTACAGTCATTAGCTTCAACCAACAGGAAGTCAGGTATTTTGGTTTGAATGTGGAGTTTTCACACACACACACACACACACACACACACACACACACACACACACACACACACACAGAGATAGACATAGACTCTGTCTCTCTCTGTCCAACCTCCCTACCCCCTCCCTCCTCCTCACACCTCACACCTCACACCAGTCTGTGTGTGTGTGTGTGTGTGTGTGTATGTGTGTGTGCGTGTGTGTGTGTGTGTTTGAGAGTGAGAGAGAGTTTTACACCCTTGATCAGTTATGTAACCCTTTTATTGCAGACTCACTGTGCTTCAAAGTTTATTGCCAACTCTAATCAAACACACATGAAGCAGCTAATCAGGCCAGTGTATTTGTAGGACAACATAGTATTACATTATTAGTTTGATAATTAGGTTAATTCAAATATAAAAACACACTGCAAAAGATAACTTCACACTCGAAAAACTCACGCTGGGGAGAGGACGATGGCGTTGTTTGATCGCTTCTCCACTTCAGATTTAAATTGAGCGGATTTTAAATTGAGCACACTTTCACTTTTGATTAGGCGAATATACCATTGGTCTCAAGTCAAAAAGATTGTTTTAAGACTAGTTTTAAACCCCTTGCAAGAAGCATTAGCAACTTGCCTGCTGGCTGCGGTCTGCTGCCGTCCAGTGCCAGCGGATTGTCTCTGTCCCGCTGTTGGTGAACCAACATTTCGGATTATTGAGTCACTAGTGTTCCTGGTGCCTGAGGTCTGCTGCTGCTGCCTTTTTCGGTCTGACTGGTGAGCCGATGCTGCCTGAAATTGCCGCCGGATTGGCCGTGCCTAGCAACGGGCTAATGTCACAAGTGTCCGGCAAGATGTTGAAATATTCCACTTCTCAACTGCTGAGTCTCAACAGGATCACTGCTCCACCTTGTATTACAGCCATTAGACAACTTGGACTTTTGCGCCGACCCCGTTATATCCACAGAAGTTCACGGAGAAAGTTTGTTTACCTCCCGTGTGGTACCACAAAAATCCCCTCCATCTGGTCTTCAACTGCACGTGTCACATCTTTGCGACGTCATCAGTACACTGCCGGATCTGGAATACGTAGCTGCCCTCCACCCCACCTCCTCCCTCTGAGAGCCTCTAGCGCTGGGAGAAATATAAAACATGGAGTGGATCATAGTGTACTGCGGAGCTTACAGAGACTTCCACCATCAGCTCTGTCTCCTGCCACTATGGAATTTTTCAACTCACAATCTCTCACCAATAAATCCCTTCTCATCCACGATCATATTTTGGATAAAAGACTAGACTTCATGTGCTTAGTTGAAACCTGCCACAAAACTGGGGACCACTCAGTGCTCAATGAAGCCTGCCCCCAGGGCTATGCCTACATGGAGTATGCCCGTAGCTCTGGACGCGGGGGTGGTTTGGCCGTCATTCATCGGGCTGAACTGAAACTTTCTCCCTTGTCATTACCTGACCTTACCTCCATGGAATGTTTAGCCTTTAAATGTAAACCTCCATACTCCATGACAGTGCTTCTCATATACCGCCCCCCCAAACCACACGCCTCATTTCTCCATGACATACATGATCTACTCACATCATTCTGTTCCATGTCAACCAGAATTGTTATTCTTGGTGATTTTAATATCCACATTGACAATCCCTCCTGTCACCTTGCAACAGAGTTCCTGAGCTTGATTGACTGTCTTGGTCTCCAGCAACATGTTAAGGCTCCCACGCACACCAAGGGCCACACCCTAGATCTGGTCATCACTGACGCCCCTATGAACAATCTGGAGATAAATGATCTGGGTGTATCTGACCACAAGTTGGTCTCTATGGCCTTTTCATGTATGCTGCCAACAATCAGACCCAAGCGCCAAATATCATTCAGGAACTGGAAACAAATTGATCCAACCTCTATCATTGTAGACCTCCAACACATCAGCTGCCCAGTCTCTGCAACTGTAGATGAACTGGCGACATACTATAATATAGCTCTGAGCAGTGTTTTTGACCTCCATGCCCCTATCAGGACACGAGAAGTCAACTTTAAACACTCTGCTCCCTGGTTCACACAGGAACTGCGGAAAAAGAAAACTGAGGGCCGTATCCTGGAACGCCGCTGTAAACAGTCTAGTCTAACTGTCCACAAGCTTGCCTTTCGTGATCATCAAAAGACTTATTTTAAGTCTCTGAAGGATGCGCGCTCTCAATTTTATTCCAACCTCATAAATAAAAACTCCGGAAACTCAAAGCAGCTTTTTTCTACAATAAACCATCTCCTGAAGCCTCAATCATCCTCATCCATTGAATCCACAATGGAGCGATGCAATAGCTTGATGGACTTTTTTAGATCTAAAGTCAATAACATCCGCTGTTCAATATCTGGCTCTTCTTCCCTGTCTCCCCCGGTCTTCAACCCTTCGCCAAGGAGATTGCCATCCCTCTCAGACTTCACTGAGGTTCAGCAGAGCCACATTGAGGAAACCATAAGAAAAATGAAGCCATCCACCTGCTCCCTAGATCCCATCCCAACTGTTCTGCTCAAGTCATTCATTCCCACTGTCAGCCCAATCATCACCCACCTTGTTAATTTCTCCTTTAAAACTGGTCACGTCATTTAAGGGCCCATCTGCCCTTAAAACTGCTGTCATTCGTCCAGTACTTAAGAAATCAACCTTAGATCCGGAGGTCCTTGCAAACTACGGGCCAATCTCCAACCTCACCTTCCTGTCAAAGGTTCTGGAGAAGGAAGCCGCCACTCAGCTCCACAACTATCTCAAACACAACAACCTTTTTGAGATATTTCAATCAGGCTTCCGCTCGGCCCATAGCACCGAAACAGCTTTACTCCGGGTGCTGAGCGACCTTCTGATGGCAGCCGATTCAGGATCACCATCACTGCTCATTCTCCTCAACCTAATAGCGACCTTTGACACAATAGACCATACCATCCTCCTGGGCCGCCTCCAAAACACTGCTGGGCTATCGGGCACAGCACTACAGTGGTTTCAGTCCTACCTTTCTGGCAGGACTGAAAGTGTTATATTGGGAGGATGCAAGTCCAGTCTGCTCCCTGTCACATGTGGTGTTCCGCAGGGGTCGGTTCTTGGCCCCATCCTATTCATCCTCTACATGCTTCCCCTCGGTCGTGTCATCAACAGACATGGAATGTCCTTCCACTGTTATGCTGATGACACACAACTCTACATCAAAACTGCCACAAGCCCCTCCACAGCTTTGTCACGACTCACCACGTGCCTTGAGGAGATAAAGGCATGGATGAACATCAACTTCCTCCAGCTGAATTCCAGTAAAACAGAGGCACTCCTTGTTGGCACCTCTCATCGGATCCGCTCCTCACCCATATCCCAGTTCACCTTCGACGGCCAGGTCATCACTCTCTCCTCCTCCATTACAAACCTAGGTGTCCGGTTTGATCCAAAGAAACTTGTTCATGCCTTTATCTCCTCAAGGCTTGACTACTGCAACGGACTCTTCACTGGGATTTCTGGCAGGAACATCCAAAAGCTGCAATACATCCAGAACAGCGCTGCCAGAGTCCTAATGAGAGTCTGTAAATATGAACACATAACCCCCATTCTATACTCACTTCACTGGCTCCCTGTTTCATCCCGGATTGATTACAAAATCCTCTTGCTCACACATAAATGCATCACCGGACAAGCACCACCATATCTACAAGAACTTATCACTCTGCAATCCTCCAATCGTACCCTCAGATCATCAGGCCTGCTTCTTCAGGTCCCCACCACTAGGCTCCGAACCATGGGGGACGGAGCTTTCTGCTCGGCTGCGCCTCGGCTCTGGAACAACTCTTTTAAAGCAGATCTGAAGACCTTTCTATTTAGAAAGGCTTTTATGTCTTGATTGTTTTATTGTTGTCTTGTTTTTTTTTTAACTGTGGTTAACATATTTTTAATTGTAGCACTTTGAGATTCTCTGGAATGAAAAGCGCTTTATAAATAAATTTATGTAATTTGCTCTAGAATTATAGGGGTTGTCTGTGCTGTAGTGATTTTTACTTTGTCCATCAAAGGACACAAAGTAAAATAGGGATTGGTACTCAAGTCACCGTTGACGTTGTGATTTTTGGATCATACGTCTCTTGAGGTGTGGTTATGAGTACATCAGATGACCACTTTCCCCTTTTTCCCTAGTTCAGGGCACCAGTCAAGGTCTGTTACCTTGGCAGTATGAGAACACTCCCAACAGGGGCTTTCATTCATTTAGAATTAATGTAAAGTGGTCAGCTGATTTATCTGAAAGATTGGTGATATTGCTAACTTGTAGAACCTTTTCTGTATTATCAGCACAAGGAAGACACAAGTGTAATAAAATAAATTTTATTAACAAAAAGATAAACAAGAATAACTAACACAACTACTAAATGAATACCATGAATGATAAAGGAATAAAGTGCATAAGATACATAGAATACAAGTGGTTAAGTTGGGTGTGGCTATGGAAGAGTTACGCTATCTTATGGAAAGATAAACTGTTTCTCTGAAAATAATAAGGTGGAGAACCTTATTATGCACCAAACAAATAAACGAACGATTATTTGTTATTAACTAAAATCAGCTATATTACATCTAATGGAAGTTAGGAAATTATATACTGATAATATACAACAATGCCAAGGTCTCTGGAAAGAGGTTTGGTTAAGTGATATTCACGTTCCACTTGGTCGAGTCCGATGATGGTGACGTCTTCCACTGTTTGTGCTGGGTGACAGTGCAGTGGGGAAAGGAGCCAGAATCTGTTTCAACAGTCTTGAACATGAAGCTCTGTGGGATGCTGATCTCCTGGAGCACCAAAGGGTCCTAAAATCTGGAACACGCAGATGAGGCCCTGGTGTAGGTGCAGAAGGTCCTTAACAATCTGGAACACGCAGACGAAGGTACCTTGAAGTGAAGGTTTGCTCTCCTGAGCTTAACCTTGTTGCGGATGTCGTCACTGTTTCGCTGGATGGAAACTTTGAACGTAGTGTTGGTTAACGTCTCTTTCCTCAAAAGCTGGAGGCTTAGAACATGGTCGTCTCTGTTGTTGTCTCTTCTGGATGGACCAGAGGCTCAGAACGGTATATCTGTTAATGTCTCACTCCTTACAGAGTTAAGACCCAGAACCGTGTATCTGTTGTGTCTCAGCTTCGCAAGCCGGGACTCAGAACAATATCTGTTATGTCTCACCCGATGGGAGACTCAGAACAAGGAGTGTCTGTTGAAAGGGTACCTTTATCCCTTTCCGATGAGGAGGAGATTGCATTTTGGCGCTTCTCCATTCGAGTGCTGTGATTGGCTGCTGGCATCAGAGGGGACACACAGAGTGTGGCCCACCCTTCTTTCTCCTGTGGAACTCATTTGCATAAAGCACAAATTTGGAAGTCTTTACAGTGTCTTTAAAGTTTACCAATGCATTTCTCATTTTCCAAACCACCACCAGAATACCTTTGGCAATATTCTAAACAAATAGAGACTAAACATGATGGAAAAAGATTGAACTGTCATTCAATTGTACATTAACAGCTGAATTTGTATCAGATGTTGCACTACAAATAGCTGTCACTGAGAATACTTATTTCTGTGAAAATAAGTATCAAATGGATGTGTAGTTTGCATCAGTTCTAAGGTTTTCAAACATAGTTTTGAATGGATCTTTGTGATCTCTCTTTGTTTCACCCATTGCTGCTAAGGTCCTGAGGAATTTTTATGGCAGTCTCCTTAGGAAGTAGTGACTAGATGGGTGAAGGGCAGTAACTGCCTGTGGACCAATGAGAAGCCTTGTCCTTCTCAGGCTTGGTACAAGAGGTCTTCTTCTTTCCCTCTAAGAGAGGTCTGGATGTTGTCCTTACATCTTTATCTGATGGCGTTGGACAGTTTGTTTGTGTTAGTCCACCAAGATCCAATCAAAACGTAGCAAACCTTTGTCCACTGTTATGGACAGAGAGGGGGCCCGGCCATAAACTGGGCCCTAGAATTCACTACAGTGCACAGGTGCCCTGAAGCCACCGGGGTGGCAGTGCCTCCGGGCTTTGGCCCGTCATCGCTGCTTGCAGCTATATTTATTATTATTTTTTTATTTTTTTTCCCATCATCTGGGGCTTTTTGGGGGCCTTAACGTGCTCAAAAACTCTTGAAAATTGGCACATACATTGGAATCTGCGGCCATTAGGACGCCGCAGAGGCTGGTACTCGGGCGTGGCAGGGGAGCTCGACAGCAATATACTTCTCCTAGGCGATTAATCCGATCACCACCAAACTCGGTCAGCATGAAATCAAGACGCTGATGATGAAAAATTGACAGCGGATTTTTGATATCTCAAATGTTTTGGCCGTGGTGAGGCAACAAATTTATGGCGAGAAAAGGGAAACAGGAAATGTGTTATAATGTCTGCATACATTGATTAATGTTTATGAAACTTCAGCTGTGTGTTCGTTGTAGGAGCCCGATACCATGGATGTGACTATTGTGAGTCAAAATTATAGCTCCACCAACTGGCAGCAAGAAGTGTGTCACTTTCAAAATGCATTGAGTTCACTCTGTTATTTTTACCTGATTTGCTTCAAACTTCATCAGTGTAATGTCAATACACAGCAGATGTAGACCTGTGACATGATTTTTGATATTTTAAATAATATTATTAAATAAAAGTGTTTTTGAGGCTCTTAGCATGCTTCAAATTGCATGAAACTCGACACACACATCAATGTTGTCAACCAGTAGACATGGACAAAGCCATAGAAATGTGTGGTGAAGAGGCTCAGTAGCACCACCTTTTGACAAAAGTGGGGGGGGGTTCGTTTTTCCTACAGTCACCAAACTCGGTACACATATTGTTCTCATCAAGCCACACAATTTTCTAATTTACATTCATTATCTCCGACCAACAGGAAGTCAGCTATTTTGGTTTGAATGTTAATTTTTTTTTAAAAACAGGCTATGAATTTTATACTACTACTCCTACAGGGTTTATACAATTTACACCAAACTTTTTTAACTTGGTGCTAACACATTGAAGTTGTTTAACTGCAAACGGATGTTGGATATCTCAAACGGTTTTGCTGTGGCGAGGCAACGAATTTATGGCAAGAAAAGGGAAACAAAGTGTTATAACTTCTGCATACATTAATTGATTTTGATGAATCTTCGGCTGTGTGTTCGTTGTACAAGGCTGATCACATAAATGTGACTATTGTGAGTCAAAGTTATAGCGCCACCAACTGGCAGCAGGAAATGTTACTTTCAGCATGCATTGAGATCATCTTATTTTTACCTGATTTTCTTCAAACTTCATTTGAATAATGTCAAAACATGGCACATGTAGACCTTTGAAAAGAATCGTGATATCTCAAACACCGTTAACTTGGCAACGCATCAAACTTTAATATTCGTTTTGGATGCTTTTGAGACTCTTAGCATGCTTCAAATTGTTTGAAACTCCACACACATATCAGGATTCTTAGCCAGTAGACATGGGCAAAGCCTTAGAAACAGGCAGGAAGGAGGGGCTCTATAGCGCCACCTTATAGTGCAGTAAATGTAGAGTGAATTTGACATAGTCCTTTGATGTTTAACCATTTTAACTCCCTATTGCCCGCTGTGCACAGTTGCCCTGAAGTCACCGGGGGTGGTGGTGCCACCGGCTTGGGCCCGCCATCACTGCTTGCAGCTATATTTCACTTTAACCTTTTCAAACTTTATGGAAGATTATTTTATAGTTATTATGAGGATTTGTGTGTGTGTGTGTGTGTGTGTGGTTGTGTGCGTGTTTTTGTGATTTATGAGGACATAAATTTGTATAATGATATGGGTGTTACACTGGTATTACGACGTAAACATGAAATATGAGGACATTTCCTGAGTCCTCATATTTAAAATAGCTTTAAAAACGTACTAAACAATGTTTTATTAAAATATGTAAAAATGCAGAATGTTTTCTGTGATGGGTAGGTTTAGGAGTAGGGGTAGTGTAGGGCGATAGATTATACAGTTTGTACAGTATAAAAACCATTACGCCTATGGAATGTCCTCACTAAGAGAGCAGGACAAACCTGTGTGTGTTTGTGTGACACATCAGGACAGAAATCAGCAATCAGAATATAGCTGAATTTATTCTGAAATTCTCAGCCGATTCCGTGGTTTCATATCACAGAATGAGGCAGAAATTATATTTTATAATAGAGTTGGGGTACTCAAACTCGGACTCGAGTCCAGACTTGAGTACAACTTTTTGCGGACTGGGACTTGTCACAGACTCTGCATTTTTACTTGGTCTTGACTCAATCTCGGAATTGTCACTATCCAGATCAGGTCAGTACTCCATTGTCACAAAAATCAATCATTCGCATGCCTCTTTATACAATCAATTTGATACTTGCAAGCTGTCTAAGATATTTTGCTTCATAACTTCGATTCGATTCACTTAAGAAGGCCTTTATTAGTGTCAAAAAGTGTCTTACCTCCTGAGGGATTTAACATCCTTCTGCGTACCCCCTCTTTTCCACTTACCACAGTTACATCTTTTCCATTAAGGGACAATATTTGTCCTCTTAAATTGATTTTCCAGTGCATTTTTACCTTTTATAAATACCTTTTATAAAATAAGCAATGCTTTAAATAAAAAAGTTCAATAAATATGCAATGATGATAAAAATGAAGTGATATAAATATTTTTAACATTAATATTAAATTAAAACTGCTAGTAGGTGGCGGTAAGTCACTGTCTTTATGAGTGAATCATCGAGTCATTCATTTTTTCAGTATGAAATCAAGCAGCTGTATTTATGAATGGGTCATTGAATCATGGCTGATTCGTTCAAAGCCGAAGATTTGTTCACAAAACATAGCTTGTGTTCTGCAGTTCTGCTATGGTTTTCGTTGCAAAATAGAGCAAAAATACATGACAATACTGTTTAAAATGTACATCACTTAATATTACCCGTTTGTTGAACTGTTGTATAAAAACACTGTCTCATTTGAAATCATGTGGATTTTTGGGAAACATTGCATTCTTGCTCATATAATAATGATCAACATTAAAAACAATAACTCACAGAAGGGTCTGTTTTTGTATCAAAGAGTTTTAGTTTTGCATATTTTAAGTCTTACAGTTGAGTAAAAATCAAGTCTTCTTCACTGTTTTGTTCTGGTGATTGGTTTGTAATGATCTAAGCAAATCATGTGACTGTTCTACTGTGTTAAGCACTTTTTGGGTAAATCTACATGGTCTTTGACCTGAGCATCCTTAGTCTGCATTTTTTATAGATTTCATGTTGACATAAAATGTTTTCTATCACAACATATATGCAGCTGTTTAGGTTTGTCTCTTGTCTCTTATTGCAGGGACTTTGCATATGTGGCCCGAGACAAGTTGACTCATGTGCTCAAGTGTCATGTATTTCGATGTGACACCCCTGCAAAAAACATTGCCACAAGCATGCATGACATCTGCTCTAAGGTAAGGACACATTAGCTGCTGGCTGAAAATATTCACATTCTTGTTTAAACACTGAAGTTGTGCATTTTGCTGTAGAGTGCAAAATATCCCAGATTTATTGAAATTACAACGTTTCATGTATTTATGAGCAAAGAATAATAAATGGAGTGGTTAATCAGAAAACTACTTAAGAGTGAGGTGATTAATAGTATGTAGGGGTGTGATGAGACAGGTATCTCATGAGACGAGACGAGACTCGAGATTGAGTTCACGAGACGAGACAAGATTTTTACACACTATTTTTAAGAAATCCTCAATGGTGAAATACATGACTAGAAAATACTCTGCAGGTGTATTTGAAATGTTTTAACTAATCATCTTGTAATGAATGTCATTTCAGCTCTAGTTTCTGAGACTGAATTATCATATGCAGTAAAAGACAACAATACTCAAGTACTATAAAAGGTTTTGCCACTAACTCAACTGACTTCTCTTCTCTATGATTTCAGTCTCTTCAGACCTTACTGTACATGATTTATGAGCTTCTACAACATTTGACCTCCTAACTGAACTCCTTTCCACAAACTAATCATAGAAATAAAAACAGTATAAATAAAAATGGTAACACTTTACAATAAGGTCTCATTTAGTAACATTAATGTATTAACCAACATCAACTAACAATGAGCAATATATTTGCTACAGTATTTATTAATCTTTGTTTATGTTTGTTAATAAAAATAGTCTTTCATTGTTAGTTCATGATAGTTTGCAGTGCATTAACTAATGTTAACAAATGAAACCTTACTGTTTGTGCTTAATCAGATTAAGAGAAAACTGTTATTCGTTTTTTATGGTAACACTTTACAATAAGTGCAACCATAATTGCACTCTCTCAATATTCAAAGTGCAAATAAGACCAAATTTTTCTCTGATACAGAGCTAAGAGATGGTTACAACTTCACTGCCCAGCCTAAAATAGCTTACATATTGAGAGATATTTGCATGCATCAGGGAGCCGCTTTCAAATGCGGGGTATTGAAATCGCGTTTGAATGCGCGCTCGCGTTTACTTTCACTTTCACGATCACGCGTAACTCTGTAAATATGGAGCGGCAGCGACCGTTATCCAACTAAATAAAATGTTTTTTATTTAAATACAAAGCAAAACGACAGTGTAGGCGTAATGTAATTGCTATCTGTGTTGAAACTAAACTCATTTAAACCTTGCCCATTTAAACATTCATCCGTAAGACGCGAAAGAGAACTCGCGTGCACGTACATGGAGAGCCGCATCACAGCGCGCAAATGCTCTTGCGCAAATTCACTTTCTTTTTTTTTTTCTTTTTTTCTTTTTTATTTTGCTTTTTTGAACACAAAACAATCCAGTCTTGATTTAAACAATTGACAGTAACAGAACTGACCTAATATAACACTTAGTAATGACAGTCATAGATATAACAATATGACAATTGGGAAAAAATACAAAATAAATAAATAAAAATAAATGAATAATAAAAATAATAATTAAACAAATGACCCACCCACCCCTCCCCAAAAATAAATTAAAATACACAAATAAAAAACTGAATTAAATATATACATATTTAGGGTTTAGACATATGAGATATCCTAGACTTTACCTACACGCTTAAGGAGACAAAGCATGTTTGACTTATCTCTTAATACCATTTTCTCAATCAATGCAAGAAAAGAACTCCATATTTTCATATACAGATCAAGGCGTCCTGAGACTCTAAATATCACACGTTCATAGCTAGCAATGTTGGACATAAGTTCCAGCCATTCATCAAACGAAGAGGGCGTGACAGATTTCCAATGTCTCAGAATGATTCTACATCCAGACACCATAGCTAGACGGCACCATTTCCTTTGTTGCCAGGAGAGGCCCGTATCTTCTGGTAAGATACCCAACATACAGAGACCAGGATTTTTGTGTAATGTTAGGCTGAAAATGTTATTAACAAAATGTACAATCTTTTCCCATAGTTCTTTAACCTTATCACATTCATACAACATATGAACCATAGTACCAATATCAGTATTACATTGCCAGCACAGATCATCATTTCTTAGTTTAAAGGATTAGTCCACTTTTAAATACACTTTTCCTGATAAATTTACTCACCCCCATGTCATCCAAGATGTTCATGTCTTTCTTTCTTCAGTCGAAAAGAAATTAAGGTTTTTGAGGAAAACATTCCAGGATTATTCTCCTTACAGCGGATTTCAGTGGCTACCAACAGATTGAAGGTCAAAATTACAGTTTCAGTGCAGCTTCAAGGGCTTTAAACGATACCAGATGAGTAATAAAGGTCTTATCTAGCGAATCGATCGGTCATTTTCGAAAAAAATACAACCGTTTATGCTTTATAAACAAAATATCGCCTTGAACGTACTTTCCGCTTCCGCATTCTTCATAACGCTTCCGCTGAATGTTCTACGCCTTCCCTATTCTACTTACGGAACGAACGCGGAGCCAGTTTCGTTTTTTTCCGTAACTTCAATAGGGAAGGCGTAGGACATTCAGCGTAAGCGTTATGAAGAATGCGGAAGCGGAAAGTACGTTCAAAGTACGTTTTGACCTTCAACCTGTTGGTAGCCATTGAAATCCACTGTAAGGAGAATAATCCTGGAATGTTTTCCTCAAAAACCTTCATTTCTTTTCGACTGACGAAAGAAAGACATGAACATCTTGGATGACATGAGGGTGAGTAAATTTATCAGGAAAAGTGTATTTAAAAGTGGACTAATCCTTTAAGTCTAGCCATCCTGGTTGGAGTCCAGTAACACCTGTTAAAAATTTTATAGTTTATCAGTTCAGATTGAATTTCACGGACACAAGTATGCCATTTAGATACAACCTGCTTCCACATTTCATCCTTAATTGTTTCCCCCAGATCTCTTTCCCATGCAATTTTAAGACCACTTAAATTAGGTGCATTGACATCTCTAATTAAGGCATAGAAAGCTGAACAACCTCCTTTTTTATGACTAATTGTATCAAAGACACGTATATCTGTTGGTGGGTCAGGGGCATTTTTAATGGTCGCAAGAAGACAATGTCTTATTTGCAGGTATTTCCAAAAGTCATTGTTCGGCAGGTTATACTTTAGTTTCAAATGATTAAATGAGACCACATGTTCTCCTTCATAAAGATTGTCCAAGAACCATATCCCTTTATTGGCCCACTGTGTCCAGAAGAAAGGTTTCTTATCTATTCGTAGTTTAGTATTATACCAGATCGAGGCTTTAGATGTTAGCCATGGGGTTTGTTTGAAGTTTTGGTGATATAATTTCCAGCTTTCTCTAACAAATCTCAGAACAGGATTCTGGTCAGGTATTGGTCGGGCAAGTTGTGTCAAGAAAGCCTCTGTTGGAAAAGGGGCCAACATTTCCTTTTCAATATGTACCCACGTAGGAGCTACATTAGGCGCCATATTAATTTTAGTCCACTGCGAAAGTTAAAATGACCAATGATACCAATCAAATCTGGGCAGAGAGAGCCCACCCGAATTTTTAGCAGAATATAATTTGGTACGATTAAAAAGGGGTTTCTTCCCTTGCCTAATAAAGGATTCAACATTTTTATTGTATTCCTTCAGAAGTGATAGTGGTAATGTAAGGGGGAGCATATATGACAAATAGTTAATTTTGGGAACAATTATCATTTTAACAAGATTAATTCGACCCAAAATAGAGATTGTAAGTTTGCTCCAATTCTGTAATAAATTTTGGATCTCTTGAATAACTGGTTGAAAGTTAACTTGCATAATTTTTTCTAATCCAGGTATAAGTTTGATTCCCAGATAAACTAAACCAGATGAGACCCATTTAAATGGCCATTGTACTTCTAACATATTATTATGATTTTTAGACAGAGGCATTATTTCTGATTTACTCCAATTAATTTTATATCCTGATATTTGAGAAAAGTCAGCAATTAAAGAGCACATTATGGGTACTGTTATTTGTGGGTTACTAGAGATAAGTAAAATGTCATCAGCATATAGAAGTATTTTATGCTCCTGCTGTCCAGCCACAACCCCCTTAATATTTGGGTTACTGCGTATAGCTATAGCGAATGGCTCTAAAACCAATGCAAAAATAAGGGGCGAGAGGGGGCACCCCTGTTTTGTGCCCCTATGTATCTTGAATCGTGATGACGTTATGCCATTACACAATACTGAGGCTTGGGGTCCAGTGTATAGTAATTTAATCCATTTAGTAAATACTGACCCAAAGCCAAATCTTCTAAGGGTCTCGAATAAGAAACCCCACTCAACTCTGTCAAAAGCCTTCTCCGCATCTAGGGAGAAGGCCATGACAGGGTCCGGGACATCTCTAGATTTCCACATGAGATGTAATAGTCTTCTCATGTTATCCGCCGAAGACCTAGTCCTAATGAATCCAACTTGGTCTGGATGTATAATGGTTGGTAATATATTTTCTAATCTCTTTGTGAGTACTTTGGCCAAGATTTTCCCATCCACGTTGCCAAGTGAAATGGGTCTGTAGTTTGCACAATATTGCGGGTCTTTCCCTTTCTTGTGAATAAGAGTGATTATACTGGTTCTCATACTCTCCGGAAGTTTACCAGTTATCAAAGCATTCTGAAAGACTAAGAGTAATTTAGGTGCTAGAAATTCAGATTTTTTTTTATAAAAGTCAGAAGGGAAGCCATCTTCCCCTGGGGAACGTCCCGATTTGAGATCGCGTATGGCGTTCTTAATTTCCTCTAATGTGATAGAGGAAATAATGTGATAGAGAGTCCCTATCAAATGTAGATAGGCAAGGAATCTGTAGGGAAGAGAAGAATTGGTCATATTTTCCAGTGGGAACTTCCCCTTGTGATGTATATAGCTCTTGATAAAAATTTGTAAAAACCTTATTAATTTCCTTTCCATCAGTAATCAGTTTATCTTTGTCGTCAAAAATAGAAGGAATAAAGTTCTGTATGCTGAGCTGTTTGACTCTGTGTGCCAAGTATTTTCCTGCTCTCTCACCTTTTTCATAATAGTTTTGTTTCGTACAAAAAAGGGCAAATTCAGCTTTTTTCTGTATAATATAATTTAGCTCCAATTTCAGACTGTTCAATTTATTAAAGGTTACAGGATCCGGATGACTATAATGTTGTTTTTTCAGAGACCTAATTGTTTCTTCCAATTTAATTAATTTCTCACTTTCCAAACGCTTACGTAGCGAACAGTGCTGAATAAGTCTGCCCCTCAAGAAAGCCTTAAAGGCATCCCAAGTTATACCAGGGTCAGAAACAGAGCCCTCATTATATAACCAGTATTCATCCATTGCTGTTTGTATGAAGGAACATGAGATCTCATTTTGCAATAATGAATTGTTAAAGCGCCACCTTGTATTTTTCCTATTGTTCGCAGTCATAATGACTACATCTATTGGATGTAGACTGTAAAGTCTAAACCAATGCTCCTAAAATGTACCAAATGTGTAAGGCAAAATCTCACAACAAAAATGTCAAACCAACAACTAACAAAAGAAAAACTACAAAACCTAATGCCCTCCCCCCTCGAATCCTTCCCAATATAAGAAGGCTGCATCCCTTTAACACAATCCTTCCAGTATATTGATATACTCCTCAAGTTAACTCTGTTAACACTTCATTCTCCTGTGGATGTCTCCCGATTCTGATACTTCACTTGCATATCAATGAACTTAGAAAGCATAACTAAAAAATGGTCTAAATAATAACATTTTACAGTTCAGAAAATACTTACTGTAATAACTTAACCATATAGCCTATAATTATAGACAAGAGGAAAATAACAAATTCCTTGAATCACAAAGATTTAGCATATGAGTACTTCAGATATATTCTGTCCAAGTTACCTGTAAACTGCAGGCAGGCCAAACTAAAACTGAAACGGCCTTAAAGACTCCCAGAATTCAGATATAATTGACATTAACATTCCTTCGGATAGTAGCAATCCATATATGATCTTCATATAAAGGTAACACACATGAAAAGTTCTTGCCATTTAAATATTGCTGCTTGTATCACTTTTCTTTCTGAGTAAGCACCTGTTTCTCATAAAAGTCATTTGCGTCGTCCGGAGTCTCGAAGATGAAGCTCTCTTCCTTAAACGTGACTTTAAGCCGTGCGGGGTACAGCAGACGAAACCGAATGCCCTCCTTATACAACGCTTGTTTTACCGGGTTAAACGCGGCACGCTTCTTAGCAAGGGCATTGCTGAGATCCGGATATATCCTCAACGAAATCCCCTTGAACTTAACCTCATGTTGCCTGGCCCATCGCAAGGTGAGCTCCCGGTCATGATAACGATGAAAACACAGCACAAATGTGCGCGTGGGTTTACCGGCCGCAGGTTTAGGGCCGAGAGAGCGGTGTGCCCTCTCTAAGGGTGGTGGACTTGTGAATACCTCAGGCATAACTTCAGCCAACATCTCCGAGACAAATACAGTGGGATCCTTGTCTTTTTTAAATATTTGCTTTTACATTTCACTTTGCAACCAAATCTTCATCCATTGTCTTGTCATTCAGAAAAGTGAAGCAAAATGGCCGAAGTGAGGTGTAATCTGACTCCTGCTGCTGATCTTGTGCTGCGACTCTCGTTCAGCTTGCACTGAATTGAGCAGACGCATTCAGTTTTTACCTGTATGTGTTCTCTAACAACTAAATTTTATTAGCCTATATAATAATAAATAAATTATAACTATAATGAAATCAAAACGACGGTGGGGGGTGGTGGTGTGGTCACAGTGGGCAAGTGATAGCCTATAACCAGTGTTGCGGCTGAAAACCGGTAACACCGTCGATCGCAGTAAGCCTAATATGTAAGTTAAGTAACATTAATATCACATGAGTAGACTCCTGTTTCTCTGAGTATTTGCATGATTGCAAATGTGGTACTTACTGATCTGATTGAAGTCTAATAAACAAGTTGATATTAAGTGACTTAACATTTTAGCCACAATACTGTCTATTTTTGTTATTTCATGAAAATAGTTTCAAACAAAGCCACACCAGAACTGTTGCGCATCTCCAAGCAACGGTGATTCCTGAATGAATTGGCTTTTGAAAGACTGAATGAATGACTCGCACGTACTGGCGGTTTTATTTTCATATTTACACTTTACATGGACTGCTTCTACTTAAAATATCAAACTTTTAAAGTTTAATTTTTAAATATTTCTAAATTCAAAAAATTATATTTAAAAACATTCGTACAACATTATTTACCAATGAGCTGCATTAAGCAGTCTATGTAAATGTCTAAATAATACCACTTCAGTTGGAGCATCTGTGCCACTTCTGCAGCACAAAGATGTATTTTTTTGATGATTTCTTTTGATTGGTAACAGTCTGATTGGGTCTTATTGTTCAAACTGAATTTATTGTTTAATATTTAAAAACAAATTTTCTATTTTAATTTAAGAAACTGATGAAATATGATGCATACATTTAATAAGATTAGAAAAAATTGCTCTTACAAAGGTAAAAATGCCTCTGGAAATTCATTTAAAGGGGCAAATATCACCCTGTAATGGGAAAGTTAATGTCTGTTATTGACCAGAAAGTGCTCCTCAAGAAAAATTTTAGCATATGTTCCATCACTATATACAACAGGTACAAGCATATACTCAAATAGTGTTTCCTGTGCTGCAGAACATTTTGTACTCTTTTTAAAAATTGATTATGCTTGTGTTGTAGTTACAAAATGTTATTAAAGACCTAAACTTAGTCATTGCTCAGAGAGGGATTAACAATTAGCTTACATGAGGATGTAAGGAAAGCTTAATATTTTTTATTATTATTATTATTATTATTATTATTATTATTATTATTATTACCATCTTTTAAAATGTTGATTTTATCAAACTGACTGTGTAATTTTGTCAAACAGGATGGAGAGACTTAAATCAACTAATAGCACAAAAATTCACCTAATTTAATCAGAGCCCAAACTTTTTATTGTTTTGAACCATTCTAGGTTGCTTGTTTATTTTGGAGGATCATCCAGGTGTTGGACCAAATTGTGCTCGCAAATATGTTCAGTTTATATCAGTTTGGTGTGCCAAACATATGACAAATCTTATTTCATGATATAAGTTTTTATTTCACAGTAACAATATACTGTATATCACAATATCGTAGGTATGCTCATAATTAACCGGTTGACCTATAACCATTTTGAGTGGTTAAACTATCATTTAAACAGTTTAAAAAGTAATTTTTCCAAGATTTTTTTTTTTTTTTTTTAAACGCTTGGTCTTTTTAAAAATTGCATGGTTAAAGGTGCCCTAGAACCATTTTTTACAAGATGTAATGTAAGTCTAAGGTGTCCCCTGAATGTGTCTGTGAAGTTTCAGCTCAAAATACCCCATAGATTTTTTTTTAATTAATTTTTTAAACTGCCTATATTGAAGCATCATTAAATATGCACCGATTAAGCGGCACGGCCCCTTTAAATCCTCACGCTCCCTGCCTCGTGTTCCAATGCTAGAAGTTATATGTGTCAACACTTGAGACGATCTATGCAATCACTTGAATTGTTTCCATATAACAGCAGAAACAACATTTCTCCATTCACACAGAAGCGCTGCAGGTGCGTGATGTGACGATGTGTTAATCCTCATGCTCTGCTGTTTATGCTGATATTAGGACATATAAAAGTAAACCCCTGGAAAACAGATTTTGTTATTTTATTGGGTCACAGAAACTTTTTATTTTCTAACTTTTTAGCAGTAAGTGATTTTCTCTTTGCCTTTTGTTGATTGATTAACATTAATGACAGACAGCAGCAGGTTTATTCAGCTGCTGTCACTTTAAGACTGAATGCACGTACTGATAGACTGACACAGATCCTGTTTTTGATACGCTCATTTATGACAAAACTGACTTTGTTTATGAGAATACACCACATGATGGGGATTTTAACATATTTTTGTGTGTATTTGACCATTTAAAGAATTAGTTCACTTTCAAATGAAAATTACCCCAAATTTTACTCACCCTCATGCCATCCTAGGTGTATATGACCAGGGATGGGCAGTATTTATGATGCATGTATTTCAAATATGCATTTCAAATACAAAATTAGTATTTTGTAATTTGCATTTGATAGGGTTGATGAAAATGGCTTTGTATTTTGTATCAAAATACTTTAGTGTTTTGTATTTTTGTAGTTTTAAAATACTGTAAAATACTTTGTAAGAAGTCTACATGATGACATCATAAAAATGCGGCCTCTGGTTGGTGCTTAATCAATAGTTTGCCCAGACTTGTTGAGTTCAGAACAGATGTTAAGTTTTGGTGTTTGTTTTAATAGCCTAGGCTAAATAGTTTACCAATTTGCATAATGTTCTTGAAAACTATTATAAAGAGCAGCCCCCCCCCCCCCCGCCCATATTTATGATTAACAATCAAATGATTAATTAGTGCTATGAATACAGGCGCCATCAGTTGTCTTCTTATAAATTACTTTGTTTGTCATTGAGTCAGTGTTGATGATGCAAAGTAGGCCTTTCGTTACCAAACACCAAATAACAAAATTAGGATACAATTATTAGTCATTTGCAAACTGTTGGTTACTTTAAAACTAACCTTCATCTGGGAGATCACAGGGATATGTGAATATTTGATCTGTTAAAGCCACAATATGTAAATTTTCGCCACTAGAGGTCGCTTATTCGGTGGCTTATCCTTGTTTTTGTGGAATCATGGGATGTGTTGTCTTCACGTCTACAGCCAGTGGAAAAGAATCGGGATGGGACTCAGTCAGAAATTATGTTTATGGATGAGAGTATTGACGTTATTGTAGTATGAAGCAGAGCAGGGCCGAGTGATGTTGGAGCTGAACGAGACCGCTGGAGCAATTGCTAATGAGAGACGAATGCGACACATGTCTCGAGAGCAGTGGAACTTTTATTATGCCACAGTCGTCGGTCTAGAGTATGTGGGGTAACGCAGCGCTGTTTATCACATTAGATACATTTGTGTTGAAAGTTATGATGCTACTCTGTGTTCGCTCGGCAGCTGCTATGAGACATTTGTTGCACACTGCAGTAAGCTAGATTGATATTAGTCATGGTAAAACATGGTACTCGTGGTAAATCAAGAAAACGAGATTTAAACAAGCAGCTAGATAATCTGATTAGTTTTATTAGACAGATGAGGAATATATTGCGTCTTTGGTGTTTCCATGGTTTCTACAAAATAAATCCATAAATCAAGGGTAACGCTGGTATGTCATTGATAGGCGACGCACGGACACAGCCTGTGTCCTGGTTAAAATTGCTTATTTTTCTGGATTTAAACATTCTTCGAAACATTTGGGATAATGTAAGTACACAAGTCAACAAAACATATAACATTGTTCTAGTGTTTTTTGAATATTTTAATCCAAAAATCCTACTGTACATATTGTGCCTTTAACTGGTTGTATATGTTAGATTTATTGCATGACTCAGGCAGAGAAAACTATCAAACATTGTTTACTTAATCAACCGAGTCAGTGTAATGGTGAAGGGATAGATCAAATAGGCTAATTGATGGAAGGTTTGCAATGAAATTTCATGCTCCCTTGTAAAAGTATTTTTTAGTATTTGTAAAATACAAAAATACAGTAGTTTATTTTTATACATGGTGTGGCGGCTGTATTTTGTAGTTTATTTTGATACACTTAAAATAAAGATATTTGATATTTTATTTTAAAATACATTTTGATGTATTTTTGCCCAACCCTGTATATGACTTTCTTCTTTCTGATGAACACAATCGGAAATTTATTAAAAAATATCCTGAAGGATCCGAGCTTTATAATGGTAGTGAGCGGGATCAACGAGTACGAGCGCAATAAGCCACAAAAGAGAACTTAATTCGGGATTGCATGCTGTCTGAGAGAGACGGCTTTGTGTGTGCGCGCTTTGGATGTGTTAGTCAGCGCAAGTGCACATTGACACCTTTTTTCATGACATTGCACTAAGCTCTTTTTAACGTCATACACGTGATAAAAAAATGATATAGCAATTTCAACATTTATTATACACAAGTGTTACTTGCATTTACAGCTGTGTGGCTTGCACTTTGAGATCAATTTGGAGATAGAGACCACAACACGTAAGCATCCCACTCATGACTGGTAATTGCTTTATCTTTGTATTTCTCCAGATCATGGCCCAGAGGAAGTCTTCCAGTAGAATAAACACTGAGCTCTCCAGACTTGGGGACATCCCTTTCCAGGGTAACATGACAGATATGCTTAATTTAGCTTTTGTTTTGTAGATGATCTCCAGTGCAGTTCTAAATGTTATACAGTATGTAACACTGTTGCAAGTGTTTGCTTTAAATGTTTACATCAGATATTTTGCTCTCACCTCCTTAAATGAGTATTATAATGGATAATGGAATTATACTGTTATGACTGACTCTGATCTTTTCTCCTCCAGAGTTCCCAGCTCCCAAGAATGAGCTGGTGCAGCGCTTCCAGGTGCGGTATTTGGGTCGTGTGCCAGTGACAAAGCCAGTTGGTAGGATGCCCTCTTTTCATTAATGCCTTACTGCTATTATATACAAAATGCATGCTTTACCTGTTTTTTTCCACACCGCAACTGATTGTTGTCCCATTTTTATGTGGCTATGTCATGACCTGTAAGCACTCAAAATAACATCTATTTATTGTCATGTTCAAATCAAATTTAGCTGCCTGAAATCAAAGTGGAATTGTTGTGTTGGTATGTGTCTCCTGAAGGCATGGACATTATTAATGTAGCGTTGGAGACGGCCCTCATCAACAAAGAAAAGGAGGATTGGACAGCTGTGACTGTGAACGTGGCATCCGCTACACTCACCATTCTAACTTCTGAGGTCAAGTTTGTGTTTGTTGACAATCTTGCAGTACTTCAGTAGCATATGTAATACGTAACGCTGTATTATACAATTCTGCTTGGATGAATCACTGATATTACACCTCTCAATTTAATGAACACAGACAGAGGAAGTTCTTTCCGAGTGTCGCGTGCGTTTCCTGTCATTTATGGGAGTGGGGAAGGATGTGCACACGTTTGCATTCATCATGGCAGAGGGACCTGGAGACTTTATCTGTCACATGTTCTGGTGTGATCCTAACGCAGCCACTCTAAGTGAGGCCGTACAGGCTGCCTGCATGGTAAGGACATGTCTAGAACACGATTGATAGTTAATCATGTACAGTACAAATTCAACACATATTTACTATAAGTGAAATGAATTCTTCACTGCACATGTAGAAGAGATCAGGTAGTTCATGTTGTTGCACACAGTACGTCACATTTTTAGTTAAAGGGATAGTTCACCCAAAAATGAAAATTTGATGTTTATCTGCTTACCCCCAGGGCATCCAAGATGTAGGTGACTTTTTTTCTTCAGTCGAACGCAAATTATGATTTTTAACTGCAACCGCTGCCCTCTGTCAGTCAAATAATAGCAGTGGATAGGAACTTCAACTATAACAGTAAATAAAACTTGCTTAGACAAATCCAAATTAAACCCTGCGGCTCGTGACGACACATTAATGTCTTAAGACACGAAACGATCGGTTTGTGTGAGAAACCGAACAGTATTTATATCATTTTTTACCTTTAATACACCACTATGTCCAACTCCGTTCAGCTTCCGGTGTGTGAGGTCTGATCGCGCTCTGACAACGGAAGTGTTGTCTCGCGCTCATTGAAGTATATGGGCGAGACATCACTTCCGTCGTCAGAACACGTTTTTTGACCTCACTAACAGGAAGCTGAACGGAGTTGGACATAGTGGTGTTTTAGAGGTAAAAAATGATATAAATACTGTTCGGTTTCTCACACAAACCGATCGTTTCGTGTCTTAAGACATCAATGTGTCGTCACGAGCCGCAGGGTTTAATTTGGATTTGTCTAAGCAAGTTTTATTTACTGTTATAGTTGAAGTTCCTATCCACTGCTATTATTTGACTGACAGACGGCAGCGGTTGCAGTTAAAAATCATAATTTGCGTTCGACTGAAGAAACAAATTCACCTACATCTTGGATGCACTGGGGGTAAGCAGATAAACATCAAATTTTCATTTTTGGGTGAACTATCCCTTTAAAGCAGCTGCACATATATTTTTTTTATGTTAAAGGGATAGTTCACCCAAAAATCAAGTTCTGTAAATGTGGAATAAAGGAGAAGTTTTGCAGATTGTTCACATTTTCCATACAATGAAAGCTGGCAGCTCCACAACATAAGCAACATAACACTATCATAAATTGGTCCATATGATTTTTGCTCTATTCCAAGCTTCCAAGCCCAAAGTTTAAGGTTTGGTACTTTACCCTAGGATTGTCGGAAGGGGACAAATCGGCCCAAAATCACCCCGAATATCTTGTAGTGCGTGCCCACAATTTGTGAGCTTCTGCTTGTCCACTTGCCTTTTGAGGATTGACAACAGGTTCTCAATGGGTTTAAAGGGTTAGTTCACCCAAAAATGAAAATAATGTCATTTATTACTCACTCTCATGTCGTTCCACACCCATAAGACCTTCGTTCATCTTCGGAACACAAATTAAGATTTAATTTGTGACTTTAAGACTTTGGATTAAATCCAATGGCTCAGTGAGGCCGCCATAGACAGCAAATACATTAAATTACTAGCCCACAGCAGCACCGCCTCCACTGTGGTTTTGCTCTTTTTATAGAAATAAAAAACATTTAGTTCAGTTGGACAACGGCCGCTTCAATTACAAACTAAATGCGTCTGCTCTGCTTCATGCATCACAAGCTGCTGAGTCACAGCACAGTGCAGCAAGTGTCAGATTTAATTCGTCACGTGAAGATAGTAAGGAGAGATGACTGACAGGACCTTGTCTTTGGTGCGCAACAGATCTGAGTGTCATTGACAAATATCTTTTTCAAATGTGTGATCAGTACCGCCGTTACCTTTACAGATTATGCGTGATAGCGGATTTGATAATAATAGAATTATAATTGCAAGAGAACACAAAGCATTGCAATACATTTTTTCATCCCATCATGCATTTTTTCCATCATCATGTCCTTTTAGGGGCACCGTAAAATCGGAGCAAACCAGCTGCAGTGACATACTGAACTGAACTAAGGCTATTGGCCTCTCAAAGAACTGCCACTTTAAGTGCTGAACACATTATTTCCAGTATTTCTCACCAATCTCTTCTGGACACTTAGTTTTGTAAGCATGAATTGCTCTCTCATTTTTAATCTTTCTTTAATCTATCTATTTTAATCTTGGAGTCTCACATATTTCCTTTGTGAGACATATTACAAATTTGCTATTCAGCTTCAGGCACATTTTGTGCCTGGGCGAAAAAACTGAAATTTGCATTTTTGTGAATCATCTTCTTCTACTACTACTACTACTACTACTACTACTACTACTACTACTACTACTACTACTACTACTACTACTACTTCTACTTATTCATTGTTTTTTGGATAATCTCTGCACAATAATCTAGAAACAATGTGAATCAACACCACAAATACTGAAGCAGCAAACACAAAATAAGCAGGAAAATTTATGTCACTGCCAATACTTTTGGCCATGGTAGTAAAGAGTGTGTATAATCTAATAGCTAGTTGAAGTTGAAATATGTTGCTGTTCTTCTAAAATGTTTTTAAATTATGTCATTTAAGTGAGTTTAAATTATATCTTCCATCATTTACAGCTGAGGTATCAGAAGTGTTTGGATGCTCGGCCTCCCAACAGTAGCAGCTCTTGTCTGCCCGGCCCACCTGCTGATTCTGTCGCCCGCCGGGTCGGCTCAAGTGTTAAGAAGGGTGTTCAGAGTTTGCTGGGTAGCTTTAAAAGATCTGGAACTCAAACACCCTAAGAAGTGCAACATTCCCTCAGCAGTGCTCACTGCAAATTCTTTCTTTTGTGTATGTGTTTTTATGGGCTTAAAAGTAGAGGGTCGTTCATGTCACTTCAGCTGTCCTCATGCAGTTAGCACGCAATAATGAAGAATACAAGAAGGCATGCAAGTTAGACTGATAGATATTCCATTATTTAACACTACATTTTCATTTACTTTTACCATGTTTGTTTACGTTAGCAGTGATTTAGCACTATGGGGTATGAATGTGACTCACCAAAATTGGATTTATAATGTAGTGGATGTTATGTGGACTACACACCCTAAAGACACTAAACATTACGCATGCTATCACAAAACACTAAAATGAGCTTATACACTATGCAATGTGCTTATTTTTTATTTGTTGTTCTTCCTGTGGCTTTGTGTTGTGACACACATTGTGCTAGCTTTGACTGCTTTTAATATTTTTTTCTCCAAAAGAACTGATTCTTTTCCAACCTCAAAGCAGGGACAGAACTAACAGAAAACGCAGACCTTGTAACATCTGTGTGCCCTGAAAATTCTGTCATCATTCACTCACCTTCATGATGTTTCAAACCTGTATGCCTTTCTTTCTTCTGTGGAAAACAGAAGATATTTTTTAAAAATGTCAGTGTTGAAACATTTGTCTCAAGTGACTTTCACTTTGTGGAAAAAAAGGTGCAGCTCCACATTTTATTTGTCTTGCCTCACTGACTGCAAGTCAAAAAGCCTTTTAATTTCTTCCATTACATTTGCTGATAATGATTTTTGTAAAAAATGAACTCAATTAAATTATTACACATTACTTTACATTTACCAACTCTGTCGGTTTGTGAATTTGACTATTAATTTGTGAAATAGCATTAACATATCCTAGTCTTCCTAAGTGGATTTGCTCATTAGAAAGCCTGCTTTGAATCAGCATATATTTTATTATCATGTAATTTTATGTTGTTGTTTTTTTCTATGTGTTTGTTGTATTGGATGGCTTCATCTGGATGGAAACATGATTTTTGATCATGATAAAAAATGCTCAGTCCAACAGCATAGCATGTTTGACAGAGGATGTGACATACACTGATTCTCTATGGTGCTCTCTGCATTTGTCCCTGTCAAGTTTCTACAGTACATACTGGTTTGTCACTAAAATTATTCCTTGTCTCAATTTCAAATTGTATATTGAAGTCCACTGATTATCTGCACATAATTTACATGTTGTGTATTGGAAACAATTTTTGGAAATATATCTTAAATGCTTTGCAACGATGGCAGTCTTGCTGTATATAGACATTATTTCTTTCAAATACACATTGTAACATATTTCCATGTCTTAAACTTTTAATAATGTGTAAGAATTCATAAATATCATGTTGTGTTAATTCTAGTTAATGTACATACTGACTTTAATACACTAATAGGGCCAGACAGCTCAATTTTTAATTCGTTTTCAGCCCCATTTTCATGTCCAATTACACCTGTCGTTAAAGGAAATGTTTAAATGCACTTGAATGTTCAATCTCCTTTATGTATCCGAATGCTTCATCTTGGCCCTTATTACTTTGTGTGTAAGTCTAGATAATGTAATGTGATGCTTAAAATACGCTGCTTTTGTTAACGCTCTAGAAAAAACTTTACTGTAGAATAGGCGTACATGTAAATATTCTGCATTACATCGAGAACTGTTATCAAAGAAAATGTCACTTTAATATCATGAAGGTACTTTGTGTGCCTAAAGCACAGCTAAAAAATCACAAGCTGTTTCTTAAAAAACAAGGAAATGTTACTTTATGCATAAATCTTCACTTATTGGTAACATGGTAGAAATGCCTCAAGTACATTTGCTTTTCCAAATAAGACATTTTAGCTATGATACTAAGAAATTTGAAGGATCAATCCTGTAAACACTTACGTAGATGCTTATGTAGAGTCCTGTAAACACGTATGTAGAATGTTTTAACCATTACATTTTTAAGGAGAGTTGATTTTAACTGATTTCTTAAAATGTAAATTAAATGTTATATAGTTACAAATGTGACTGGATGAAATAAAAAAATTGAAAATGCATTTAACGCTTTTCATTAGTTCAGTATTATAGAATGAGATGGTAATATTTGTACAGCAGCAAAAATGTTGTTTGTGGCTTTGTGGATAAACCGTTAAGGACCCTTCAGACCAGATATGTTGAATAAAGACCCAGAGTCAAAGTTTAAAAGAATTAATAAATTGAAGAAAATTTTAATGAAGAATAGTTTGCAGTTCCATCAGCAGAAGCCAGCTTCAAGTCTCACAAGGAGTTCATAGGCCGTTCTGCATACATTCAGATTTCCATAACAATTATACTCTAACAGAGTCAACTAACTACGTCATTACTTCAGGTTGAAAGATTCTGATTGGCTAAGAAAAATAGACAAATCTGGTAATCTTCCACACATGGACAGATAGTCAGAAGCATATCTCCATTTGTCACAAAGCTGACGAGGGGACCCTGGATTAAGGTACTGGATGTCCTTTTGGGTTCATGACATGGCGTCTGCTGGTCTCAAGCAGAGTGCCAGTTGTCCACCAGTACAAAGGACCTGCACTGAACACTTTAGCGCACATACACAGATACACATGATTCACAGCTTCTTCAAGGTTGAAGTTGGCTTGAGCTCTGCTCTGAGCAGGAAACTTTCCCAAAACATACTGATACAAAACAGAAAAAAGTGGCTGGCCGCACACTGAATCCAAAAAAGACTGAAGTCTAGAAAAATACAAAATTTATTATATCAATTGCATGGTGCAATAAAGTGCAAATGAGTTAAAAACAGAGGAGCATGAGCAGATGTTTCAGCAAATTGCTATCCTTAGTGCTCAAAATGCAACAAACAATCACCCTCTTTCTAGAAAGACAAGCAATTCAGAGCCATCAGCTTAATCCAATTATCACAATCATTAATTAGCACCAATAACAATCAATTATCACAAGTATCACAGCAAGAGAGTCTGAAAAGCAATGAACATAGCACAAACTACATGAAATATACATTCAAAGCTATGAAAACAACAAGTGTTACAAAAAATTACTAGAAACAACAAAGATCAAGTTCTTCATTCATGCCATCAGGAAATAAAGATTTAAGTTCAAAAATCCAAAATGCCTCCCTTTTGCAACAATTTCTTGTCTCTATCTCCGCCTCTTCTATGAGGTAAAATCCTCTCGATGGTGCAATAAAGTGCAAAGTGCAAGTGAGTTAAAAACAGGAGCATGAGCAGACGTTTCAGCAAATTGCTATAGCAAAAAAAAGTCTTCAGTCTTTTTTTGGATTCAGTGTGCGGCCAGCCACTTTTTCTGTTTTGCTCAAGTTTATCTTCTACGCACCTGAAGGAAAAAATAATTTTTCAACTGAGAGTGCAACAACTTTCTTTGACCAAAACATACTGATAACATGTTCTTTTCTCTCAGTGAGAGGTACAGACAATATTCAAAATTATTTTCTAGTGTTTGAAAAGGAAAATAAATGCTTTAACATACGTTGAAGAAGTCATTCAAATAATTGAACAGAAAGACAAATAATGTTGATTAATAACTTAAAAGATATATATTGAAGCGGCAGTGGATTCCAGAATCCACTCCTTCAGTGGTAAGGCATCATTCCTTCCTAGATCAGTGGTTCCCAACACATTTTGAATGTCTCTCTTATCTGGCACACCCATATAAGGTCTTGTAGTCTTTATTAATGAGCTAATGGTTTGAATCAAGTGTGTTTGATTAGGGAAACATCTAAACTGTACAGTGCTAGGGGTACCCCAGGACCAGGATTGGGACCAACTGTCTTAGAGTATCCCCATAGTCAGTGGAGATCAGCCATTCTGCCACTTTGGTTGAATATCTCTTCACGATTTGTGAGTGAGAAGAAAAATCTGCAATGAAGCGTAAGTTACTATGGAGATGAACGCCAGTAAAAGCTGAACCACTATTGTGGAACCTAAATGCAGGGCTAACGCAAACTAATGGCTTAACTGGCTTTTTGTGGTACCATTCATTCCCCCCACCTACATTTCTTGCCAGTACTGAGACTCAAACCTGCAACCTTCAGGTTACAAATCCTATTCTCTAACCATCAGGCCACAACTGCCCTAGAATATATAAAACATAATGGACAGAAATATGTAGGCCTACAAAGAAAATTTTAGTAACAATATAGAATGAAAAGGTATTTTGAGTGGTAAACAATATAATTTCTTACAGTGGCATGGTTAAAGACAACTTTATAATGTGAATTCACAGTAAAACAAGAGCAGTAAATTACTGTGATGCAAGTATAATTTTGCTTTTGATTTACAGTAATTAATTAAAAAATGTCCCAGCATGCATTAATTTCACTGTAAAATTTTTGACTACAGTAAATTATTGTAAAATAATAATATTTAATCCTGTAAATTCCTGCCGATTTTTGTTTTTGGCATTCAGAGTAGAGGTCTTCACGGGTCCAAAAATTCCCGAACCCGAAGAGACCCAAAAATGTGCTACACAAAACCGACCCGGACCCGACTATTATTTTGAAAGTTGGACCCGGACCCATGCAGAACCTAGAAATGCCATAAATGTACTACCCGGAACCAACGCGGACCGTCTATTACCTATTTGAAAGCTGGACCCGAACCCGGCCGGGAAGACCCGACTGGACCCGATCGGCACATAGGTCTATTCCACAGCAAATGGCTATTAATAAGTAAATAAACAAGTTGCAAAAATAAAATTATTATTTGGCGCTGCATGGAGCACTGCAGCTTTGTCCTTGTATTCTTTTCGTTGCGTGTCGGTTTTTTTCTTTTTTCTTAAGTATTATATTTTTTGGGCTAGTGCACAGTTATGGGTGGGCAAGTTTTAATTTTTTGGCTATTTATATTTTTTGGTTTGGTCCTGTTGTTATTAGGATACCCGGTCAGCCACGACTCCATTGTTTACACACGCGAGCAGCTGCTAACGTTGTGCAACAAACACCTGCTTTCTGTGGAGAGAGCGGATATTCCTGTGGAAATTAGAAGGAGAAGAAGAGGTTGCCTAGCCGGGGTAAAGCGCCATGAAAGGAAAATATGATATAAACCGTGTTTGCCGTCTGTTGTCATGGGGAATGTGAGGTCTCTCCCCAACAAACTAGAGGAGCTAACAGTGCTAACCTGGCTACACACTAAATATCGGTAGAGTACCGTTATATGCGCCTGCCACGGGACCTGCCACCGTTATGCGCGCCTGCCATGGGACCTGCCACCGTTATATGCGCCTGCCACCGTTATGCGCGCCTGCCACGGTTATATGATGCATATATGATATATGCCAATTGATATGCGTGCTTGATATGTACCTATTTATCATCTTAACTTAATATTTTATTCGATCTTATTGCCCATAATGGAGCGCGTCTCGTGGCTCCTATTAGCGTCGCGCCTGCCTCAAGATCTCTCACTGTTTACAGCAACCAGACACTCTGATTGACACATGAGAGCAAACGGATACATAAATAAGAGCAGGATTGCACAATTTGTCATCTTATATTTTATTCGCTCTTGTTGCCCATAATGGAGCGCGTCTCGTGGCTCCTATTAGCGTCGCGCCTGCCTCAAGATCTCTCACTGTTTACAGCAACCAGACACTCTGATTGACACATGAGAGCAAACGGATACATAAATAAGAGCAGGATTGCACAATTTGTCATCTTATATTTTATTCGCTCTTGTTGCCCATAATGGTGCACGTCTCTTGGCTCCTACTAGCGTCGCGCCTGCCTCAAGATCTCTCACTGTTTACAGCTACCAGACACTCTGACACATGAGAGCAAACGGATACATAAATAAGAGCAGGATTGCACAATTTGTCATCTTAACTTATATTTTATTCGCTCTTGTTGCCCATAATGGTGAGAGATCTCTTGGCTATAGCGTCGTGCCTGCAAGATCTCTCACTGTTTACAGCTACCAGACACCCTGATTGACACATGAGAGCAAACGGATACATAAATAAGAGCAGGATTGCACAATTTGTCATCTTAACTTAACATTTTACTCGCTCTTATTGCCTATAATGGAGCGCGTCTCGTGGCTCCTACTAGCGTCGCGCCTGCCACAGCTTAGCGTCGCACCTGCCTCAAGATCTCTCACTGTTTACAGCTACCAGACACTCCGATTGACACATGAGAGCAAACGGATACTGTGAGATTCTAGAAACCATGGGCGTAGGTTTAGGGGGGGACGCTAGGTACTAGTCCCTATCAATATTTTGAGATGACAAATTTGTCCCCACCAATATTTAGCAAGCTCCTTTGAACTGCTATTTGGATCTTTGCACTGGTTTTTGGATCGATTCTAACGGCCAGGACGACGACAGTACAAGAAACGCCGTAATTTGATTGGCGGCGGGGTATCTGACAGGCTACACGCGCGGGCCGGGACTACTTTTGTGCTTGCACTAGCAGCGAGCGGTTGGTGTGTGTGCGTGCGCGCGCGCATGTTGACGACGCCGACGGTAAGTTACCAGGGCTGTCTCTCTGCCACATACAAAGGCCAGAGTAAAAACATTTTAATATTCCGGGTTTTTTTTTGCCCCTTTTTGTACTTTGTAGATTCCACCCAAGAAGAAGAAAGGGGACATAAGAAGCAACCTATTGACTAAAGATGAAAATAAAGCATCCAACTGAAGCCCAAAAATGAAAGCAGAAGATCATAGAAAATAGGCTAGTGCTAAATTACAAAAAGGTGAAAAATTTTCAGTCTTTGATGAGACATTATTATTATTATTATTATTAGGCTATTATTATTATTATTATTATTATATATTGCCCAAGCGTATTTACCCCATCGCCAGCTCTGCTAATGGTCAGCTACCGGGACTTTTCCATGCCTAGCCAGTAAGTCTAGAGTTGTTTCTTTATTTTTTTTTACTATACATGAATTATCATGATGCACCGATCGAAATTCCTACTGAAAATATATTGTTAGACCAGCTAAAATAGCCTATATTGTTAGACCAAAAATATCTTATCGATTAATTAAGTAATAAAGACATGTAATAAAGTAATAAAGAAATTTATAAAAAACAAAATTAAAAAAAAAGGAAAGAAAGACGTCTATTGCTTCAGCCTTATTCAAAGGCCGCGGAAACATGGATTCGTTTGTTACGCACCTCAATCCATTCCACACCCGACGTTCTTGGTTTTCTTCCCATTTATTAAGTATAGGCAATTGGTTGATGAAACATTGATTGAAATTAAGATACAATTTCTACAAAACGAAATTCACTTTAAAGAAAGACTTACTATAAAACAAAACTTAATGAAGTGGTCAAACTCAAGTCTGACCCGCTGCATGTCTCCCAACATTGCGCATCCGTCATGCTATTCAATTATCATAATCATCGAGATGAAATTAAATAATAATAATAATAATAGGCTATAGCCCACTATAAATATTAAACTAAATTTGCTACATTTTATCCCTCTGGCCGACGAACGCGCCGGCGCTTTCTGATGGATTTTTTCCTCATGACAGCTGAAACAACTGAAAAGAGGCCTTCCCTCATTTTTGGCGACAGCCTATAGACTAGTGCAAGACTACAAATGGTCTACTTTTATTTGTGTACGCTCACAATAACAACAAACCATTGTACTTTTGTAAAATAAAATAAATAAATGAAAAAACTGCGTGCGCTTTCAGCTGTCTCTCTGCTAGAATTTTTCTGGAACGTCTCAGAAATGTTACTTAAACTCAGAGAATAATTGTACCTAAAAGAAAAAAAAGAAAAAATTCTGGAACGTCTCAGAAATGTTACTTAAACTCAGAGAATAATTGTACCTAAAAGAAAAAAAAGAAAAATTTCTGGAACGTCTCAGAAATTTGACTTAAACTCAAAGAATAATTGTACCTAAAAGAAAAAAACATTTTTCGATAAGAAATTCATAGGTATGTTTTAAATAAGGCGATCAATCCGCTGGAACGTGTTGTTTCTGAAATCCTGGCCAGTGCTCGTTGCTGCCGTAATCAGCTCTCTTGGCGCTTGTGCACAAGCGCAGTTTTCACACAGACAATCGAGCGTTTAGTTCTGGTAAAAGCACAAAAAAAAAAATGCACACAACGTGTCCTTGCTCTTGATGTACAATCACTGATGAACACCTTTGGTTTTAATGAGTAAATTAGCTAGTTATTCCTGCCTGCCGGTATTTAGTCTGCGATATCAAATCACTAAACATTATAGCATATATAGGCCTACTAGCCTAATATTATTCAATAATAACATCAAATGTTATTAACCTTTATTTTTCTAATCAAACCAGTTTCAGAACGTTTATAATACAGAAGGAACGCTGGAACAGAAACGTTAAAATACCGATTCTCGGAGTGGAGTGATTTAATTTTTTTTTTTTTTTTTTTTTTTTTCGTTTTTAAGCCCTGGTATAAACTTTAGTAAAATGTTGATAAATTGTGCAGTCTTATACTGGTATCCCAGATTTCAATATTTGGTGGTTTAAATGCCTGCTTGAGGTCTCTGTGAAAGTTTTAAAGCAGTTTTAAAGCAGTCTTATATGCCGCTTTCAGACCGGTCACATCCGTAACGGAAAACTGTCACATCCGTAACGTTGTTTTTTCCTCATTTATGCGAACACGAAAAATGAAATAAAATTATAATTTTTTGCTCTGTGGAGAGCCAACCCTTCTTCATTAGGTGGGCAGTATTAGCCTACTTTTGATTTGCGCAATGTAATTCGCAGAATTCTTAAAAAATATGTTGTCACCCAAAACTTAGTGACTTTTTTTTGTCACGTCCGTAACGCTGTATATTTCCCTCATCTAAAATATAAAACAATTGTATAGACTGACATTTTTCTAATGTCTGGGCTCCTTTAGTAAGGGATTATGAATATATAAATAGACGGGTCAATATGTTGCTATTAAATGCATTCTTTGAGCGTTTATATTTCAAGTTTTGACCCCAAATGTCACGTCCATAACGCTGGAATTGCCCACTAGCTCTTTAGGGACAGTATACAGGATGGTATATCGGGGTCAGGAATCCTGACTCAGGATACAATATAATGAGATGAAGTAGATTCACTTTTGTATTGTGATATTCTGTATTGCCAACAGTCTGAAATAAAAAAGGAAATTACCATTAAATCACTGGTATCTTACAACAAAAGAATTCCGGGGGGGGGGGTGTCCCCACCAAAGCTGAGACCAAACCTACGCCCATGGTCCAGGGGGTACATTATATAATTAGAAAATAAGAAGTGAAACTAACAGTTCAGTAACTTAAGTACATAAAAGGACTATAAGTTCACTTATAACTATGACGTGAGGCCTGAATCCTTTTAGGGTGTACAGAGAAAAATCACATGATGAAATGAGACAGGGCACAAGATGTTTCTAGCATGGGCTAGAAGCTTTTGGTCTCAGCTTTGGTGGGGACACCCCCCCCCGGAATTCTTTTGTTGTAAGATACCAGTGATTTAATGGTAATTTCCTTTTTTATTTCAGACTGTTGGCAATACAGAATATCACAATACAAAAGTGAATCTACTTCATCTCATTATATTGTATCCTGAGTCAGGATTCCTGACCCCGATATACCATCCTGTATACTGTCCCTAAAGAGCTAGTGGGCAATTCCAGCGTTATGGACGTGACATTTGGGGTCAAAACTTGAAATATAAACGCTCAAAGAATGCATTTAATAGCAACATATTGACCCGTCTATTTATATATTCATAATCCCTTACTAAAGGAGCCCAGACATTAGAAAAATGTCAGTCTATACAATTGTTTTATATTTTAGATGAGGGAAATATACAGCGTTACGGACGTGACAAAAAAAAGTCACTAAGTTTTGGGTGACAACATATTTTTTAAGAATTCTGCGAATTACATTGCGCAAATCAAAAGTAGGCTAATACTGCCCACCTAATGAAGAAGGGTTGGCTCTCCACAGAGCAAAAAATTATAATTTTATTTCATTTTTCGTGTTCGCATAAATGAGGAAAAAACAACGTTACGGATGTGACAGTTTTCCGTTACGGATGTGACCGGTCTGAAAGCGGCACATAAGACTGCTTTAAAACTGCTTTAAAACTTTCACAGAGACCTCAAGCAGGCATTTAAACCACCAAATATTGAAATCTGGGATACCAGTATAAGACTGCACAATTTATCAACATTTTACTAAAGTTTATACCAGGGCTTAAAAACGAAAAAAAAAAAAATAAATAAATAAATTAAATCACTCCACTCCGAGAATCGGTATTTTAACGTTTCTGTTCCAGCGTTCCTTCTGTATTATAAACGTTCTGAAACTGGTTTGATTAGAAAAATAAAGGTTAATAACATTTGATGTTATTATTGAATAATATTAGGCTAGTAGGCCTATATATGCTATAATGTTTAGTGATTTGATATCGCAGACTAAATACCGGCAGGCAGAAATAACTAGCTAATTTACTCATTAAAACCAAAGGTGTTCATCAGTGATTGTACATCAAGAGCAAGGACACGTTGTGTGCATTTTTTTTTTGTGCTTTTACTAGAACTAAACGCTCGATTGTCTGTGTGAAAACTGCGCTTGTGCACAAGCGCCAAGAGAGCTGATTACGGCAGCAACGAGCACTGGCCAGGATTTCAGAAACAACACGTTCCAGCGGATTGATCGCCTTATTTAAAACAGACCTATGAATTTCTTATCGAAAAATGTTTTTTTCTTTTAGGTACAATTATTCTTTGAGTTTAAGTCAAATTTCTGAGACGTTCCAGAATTTTTTATTTTTTTTCTTTTAGGTACAATTATTCTCTGAGTTTAAGTAACATTTCTGAGACGTTCCAGAATTTTTTTTTTTTTTCTTTTAGGTACAATTATTCTCTGAGTTTAAGTAACATTTCTGAGACGTTCCAGAAAAATTCTAGCAGAGAGACAGCTGAAAGCGCACGCAGTTTTTTCATTTATTTATTTTATTTTACAAAAGTACAATGGTTTGTTGTTATTGTGAGCGTACACAAATAAAAGTAGACCATTTGTAGTCTTGCACTAGTCTATAGGCTATCGCCAAAAATGAGGGAAGGCCTGTTTTCAGTTGTTTCAGCTGTCATGAGGAAAAAATCCATCAGAAAGCGCCGGCGCGTTCGTCGGCCAGAGGGATAAAATGTAGCAAATTTAGTTTAATATTTATAGTGGGCTATAGCCTATTATTATTATTATTATTTAATTTCATCTCGATGATTATGATAATTGAATAGCATGACGGATGCGCAATGTTGGGAGACATGCAGCGGGTCAGACTTGAGTTTGACCACTTCATTAAGTTTTGATTTATAGTAAGTCTTTCTTTAAAGTGAATTTCGTTTTGTAGAAATTGTATCTTAATTTCAATCAATGTTTCATCAACCAATTGCCTATACTTAATAAATGGGAAGAAAACCAAGAACGTCGGGTGTGGAATGGATTGAGGTGCGTAACAAACGAATCCATGTTTCCGCGGCCTTTGAATAAGGCTGAAGCAATAGACGTCTTTCTTTCCTTTTTTTTTTTAAATTTTGTTTTTTATAAATTTCTTTATTACTTTATTACATGTCTTTATTACTTAATTAATCGATAAGATATTTTTGGTCTAACAATATAGGCTATTTTAGCTGGTCTAACAATATATTTTCAGTAGGAATTTCGATCGGTGCATCATGATAATTCATGTATAGTAAAAAAAAATAAAGAAACAACTCTAGACTTATTGGCTAGGCATGGAAAAGTCCCGGTAGCTGACCATTAGCAGAGCTGGCGATGGGGTAAATACGCTTGGGCAATATATAATAATAATAATAATAATAATAGCCTAATAATAATAATAATAATGTCTCATCAAAGACTGAAAATTTTCACCTTTTTGTAATTTAGCACTAGCCTATTTTCTATGATCTTCTGCTTTCATTTTTGGGCTTCAGTTGGATGCTTTATTTTCATCTTTAGTCAATAGGTTGCTTCTTATGTCCCCTTTCTTCTTCTTGGGTGGAATCTACAAAGTACAAAAAGGGGCAAAAAAAAAAAAAAACGGAATATTAAAATGTTTTTACTCTGGCCTTTGTATGTGGCAGAGAGACAGCCCTGGTAACTTACCGTCGGCGTCGTCAACATGCGCGCGCGCGCGCACACACACCAACCGCTCGCTGCTAGTGCAAGCACAAAAGTAGTCCCGGCCCGCGCGTGTAGCCTGTCAGATACCCCGCCGCCAATCAAATTACGGCGTCTCTTGTACTGTCGTCGTCCTGGCCGTTAGAATCGATCCAAAAACCAGTGCAAAGATCCAAATAGCAGTTCAAAGGAGCTTGCTAAATATTGGTGGGGACAAATTTGTCATCTCAAAATATTGATAGGGACTAGTACCTAGCGTCCCCCCCTAAACCTACGCCCATGTCTCCAACAGTGTAACATTAGCCATTAGCCACGGAGCATAGCCTCAAACTCATTCAGAATCAATGTAAAAATCAAAATAAACACTGTACTTACGCGATTAGACATGCTGCATGACGAACACTTTGTAAAGTTCCATTTTAAGGGTTATATTAGCTGTTTGAACTTTTTTTATGTTGTTTAAGCCAAGTGTGAGCTCTTGGAGCATGGAGCACGAGAATTAAAGGGCCACACACCCTGAATCGGCCCATTTCTAATTATGCCCCAAAATAGGCAGTTAAAAAAATTAATTAAAAAAAATCTATGGTGTATTTTGAGCTGAAACTTCACAGACACATTCAGGGGACACCTTAGACTTATATTACATCTTTTAAAAAAAATTTCTAGGGCACCTTTAATATTTTGCAAATGCTGCAAGGTGTTAGGGTGATTTGCCTACAGTGGTTCAGGGTGCAGGATGGCTGAATGACTAAAGAAACATTATCAGACAAGAAACTTATAGTCTTCTACCATCTTGCTATTACCACCCACTGCCACTTATACCAACAACGGAAATAAGTGCAGTTATAATAGCAAAATATGTGGGAGAGCATTACGACAGTGAAACAATATTATATTGCAATACATCGCACATCAAAGTTAATACCGAATCAAAACTAGTTACCACATCATTTATAATTGATATAGATTAATAATATTTGGTTTGCTTGATATTGGAAAAAAATGACATTGTGATATTTTTTTCTGTAATATATATTGCGATATGAAAAAAAAAAAATCACCAGATAACTTAAATAGCTCTATTTGGAAAGAATTAATAATTTTAGGAGGATTGGGTCAATTAGGTGAGTGCATGCACACAGAAAATAATGAACAAATTATAAGCATATAGAACAAAGAAACAAATTAAATAAATAGTGCTTTATATTTTTCAGCTAAGTCTAACAGTATTCAGTAGGGCTGGGTTTTGACACAATTTTCACGATTCGATTTGATTTCTATTCACAAGCTTACTATTTGATTTCGATTCAATATGGATTATTTTGGATGTATATCAGATACAGTAAATGGCAAATTTTCTTGAGGAAAAAAAATCTCTCAAATAATGCTGTAAACTATAAGAGGGAGTCACTTGTTACTATATTACTATAATATTGAAGGTTGAAATTAACTGATTTACATATCCAAAACTAAAATTACACTCAATTATGTTTTTTTATAATAAAGTTATGATTATGTAAACTTTAGAATTACATAATCATATTTCTACTCTAATTTGTTTTTTGAAATATAAACATTTAAATTGTAGCTCTCATAAATGATTTATTCAAACATTAAATACATAAATGAATTATAAAAAAAATATTTAAAATAAAATTATAATGAACATGTAACGTGGTGCATATATTTAGCAGAATGCTCCTCTCTATAGCTGACTAATGAGTTTATGCTGAAATAAATGTGATGTTACGTGACATTGTTTACAAGCTGTGTTATTTACGTCTTTCCGCAGTTGAAACACATGAGTGTGACATGTTATGGATCAGTTGTACTGTATCGTGTAACATACCTTCAGACATTCATTCATATTTGTTTCACACTGTAACTGGTATTAAAGTGGAGGAAATTATATAAGCCTCACTGTCCTCCAGACTCTTTCTAAATGAGAGTTAAAGTGTTGTAATTGTTTGTGATTGTGTATAGTGTTTCTTGGGATTTTCTTGTGCATCAACAAAAAGGTTTTTGTGTATTTGTTTTAAAGATTATTTTGTCAGTAAATGTAGAGGGTTTCAATTTGCATTTGTGTTGATTGTAATATTTTGAAATATACTAAATTGTAACTTCATTATTATATGTAATAACAAATAATGTAATTACAAATGTATTAAATTATATAATAGTGTACATGTAAATTACATGAAAGTATATTTAAGTTCACATTAATTGCTTGTCAGTACATTCGGAAGTACACTTTTACCATATTTCAAAGTACATAAAAATTTTTATTAAAGTCCTACTTAAGTGCTTTAAAAAAAAATCACTCAGAAGTTCAACTTATTGCATTTAATATGAACTTAATCTGTGATATATTTAAAATTAATCACAAATAGAATGCACTTAAGCGGCTGAAACATTACATTTAATTCACACTTAAGTGTATTGATAACTGATATTAAAATATATTTTAGTTCACATTAATTGCTTGTTAGTACATTGGGCAGTGCACTTCAACTATATTTTAAAGATACAAAAGTAATTATGAAGGTTATCATAAAGTTGTATTAAAGTCCTACTTAAGTTGTTCAAAAAAAATCACTCAAAAGTTCAACTTATTGCATTTAATATGAACTTAATCTGTGATATATTTGAAATTAATTACAAATAGAATGCACTTAAGCAGCTGAAACAATACACTTAAGTGTATTGATAACTGATATTAAAATATATTTTAGTTCACATTAATTGCTTGTTAGTACATTGGGCAGTGCACTTCAACTATATTTTAAAGATACAGAAGTAATTATGAAGGTTATCATAAAGTTGTATTAAAGTCCCACTTAAGTTGTTCAAAAAAATCACTCAAAAGTTCAACTTATTGCATTTAATATGAACTTAATCTGTGATATATTTGAAATTAATTACAAATAGAATGCACTTAAGCGATGAAAACATTACATTTAATTCACACTTAAGTGTGCTCTTTTAAAGTACACTGTAAAAAAAAATCCTGTAAAAAAACGGTAAAAAGTCTGGCAGCAGAGTTTCCAGAGAAATCCCATAAAATTACAGCAAATAACCATTTCACAAGATTACATGCAAAAACTGTAAAAATACAGAACAGACTTTACAGTCAAAATTCATTAAATTACAGTATATTAGTGTTGATAATCATTTATTAAACCGTGGAAAAACTGATAAATTATGTCAGATTACATAGAAAACAACTAATTTTCAGGTTAATCTCTGCAAATTGAAGGTTTTTAGGAGTTATTTTATCAAGCTGCTCTGTCCATCTACAGTTATTTACTTTTAAAATATATATTTTCCATGTACAATAACAAAGAAATTATTTATAAAAATGCAATTAGCACATAAATTCAAAAACAAATGTTTGCATTTTACTGTATTAATCTTTATTTTTACAGAACCACTCACAACTTCAATCAATGAATTAATTACTTAGAAATGCATAATAACAACCTTTACAACCAATTTCTGTTAAATTAACAAAATATAGTGCAGAATATATTTAATCAAAGGAGCATGCACATACAGTATTAGTCAGTGTATATAAGACATTGTATGTCAACTTATAGGAAATACAAGCGTAGTATATAGAACATCTACAATAAAAAGACAATTACTGTATACTTCTGTACTGTAATATTGCTGTTATTTTATACATATATGATGACTCTTACATATATGTGACTACAAGGAGTACAACAGAAGCAACAATAAGTATAATGACAATTTCCAGTTAGTCTAGCACAGTATGCATAGAAATTATTATTTTTATTTTTTTTTCAGTTAAACAGAAAGATAGTATTAACAGGTCAATTGTTCACAAAAAAAGGATGCATCTTTAGCAGTCTCTTGAAAATGGTTTGAGTTAGTCAGGTTATTGAACCAGCAGGGAACAGTCCAGGTAAAGGTCAGTTAAAGTGAATTTGTGCCCCTTTGGGATGGCACCACAAGATGCTGTTCACTTTCAGAGCGCAAGCTTCTGGAGGGCGTATAATAAGTCTGAAGCAGAGCGTTTAGGTACAGGCTTGGAGAGCCAGTTGTTGTTCTGCTGTGTAGCATACAGGGATGGCTTGATCTTCCCAATGTTGTACTGGGCAAATATGCAAGATCTGGCAGTTCCAGCACTGTAGTCTGTGAAGTTTAACTGATTGATTATAACACAAATGATGGGTGGAAACCACGAGCATTTCTGTCTTGGCAAGGTGGAGTTGAAGGTAAAGGTCATCCAGGTGAAAGTCGGACATTTCCATCAAGCAGGCTGAGATGCGAGCAGCTACTGGTTGATCATCTGGCTGGAATGAAAAGTAGAGATGTGTGTCAGGATAGCAGTGATAGGAAAAGCCATGTTTCTGAATGATTCTAGTTACAATTACAATTACAACAAAAAATACAGAACAGAGCAGCTGCATGAAAAGATGTAAACAAAGAATTTGTTGTATAAGAATAGTAATCTTTCCTCACCTGTACTGCAATGTTGCTGTAGATCTCCACAGTCTTTCCACATGACCTGAAATCATAAAAAAAATAAAAATTAGTTGGCTATTACATTCATTCAAACATGCCAGCATATGTTTTACTGAGACAATGCAAAACCTCAACCTTCTTTGATCTGGAATGTTTATATTCAACTATCCAATATATCTTACGATTCTGTAATTTACTCAGGCCATGTAAGATTTTTATTATTATTATTATTATTTATTATAACACTAATATATTAATACTATTCGTGTTTGCAAGCAGATGCGCTCATAATATTTAATTTATTATGTTGTTCATATTGTACTCTCATCTGCTTTCCTGTATAGGCCTAACTTATAGTATGAGTATACAGGCTGCAGAGTGGCGGTTAGCCACGTTACAGAGTGTATAAAAAGAGATTTAAATAATGTACTACCACATCTGAACGAAGACATAAACACTGAATGGACTTTATGAATAACTAACGTTAATCTTTCTTGGTTTAAAACAGATGGAAAATTGAAAGATGCCTGCCGCAGTTGTTTTGCTTTCAACGGCAGTTACCTTACGTCATGTGTCTAAACACCGTTTAGAAATACTAATATTAGCTTCGAAACTATAAACAATACAAATGTGTAGCCACACTACATAAAATATCACACACATGTAGAATGAAACTCTTACCTCAGCCAGTGATCGGTTGGTATGATGTCCGCTGTGGTCTTCTCGCTGAAAGGACGTGATAGTTTTTCCTCACACTGTTCAGAAGAATGGATCGCCGGAGGAGTTCAAATAAATACTCCTGCTCACAACTGCTCTTTTACGATTGCTTTACACTACTGTTAATCTCACGACACAAGCGTAGCCTGAAATAAATTCAAATAACCCGCTCGCCCTTCCATCACTGTACTACTCCGGGAACTGTTGTGGGCGGGACTAACGGAAAAGTTATCGGCGGCAAATTTGAATCTGCGTCGCGCACGCACGCACACACACACACACACACACAACACAAAGCTGCGCATTTGCAACTTGATTTGGAAAAACATAAAATGTACATATCAATAATAGACGTGTTCAGGAAATTTAGGGGAGAATAAATCAAGGCCAATCAGCAGTTTCAAAATAAGCATATTTGCAAGATGAGGTTAAAATATTAGTAAAATAAACAATACATAATATATAGAAGGCCTACACACCTACCAATACTATAATTGAACCTTAAAAAACTACTTTAACCAACACATTAGCTAGCCTACTCTTAAATGGAAGAAGAAAAAAACATGTTGAATGACTGTTGATTTTTGTAGTTATACATTCATTTCCTTTTTTCTATTTTTACATAAAAAATCTGTAAAATATTAATCAACATTTTATGTAAAATTACACATTTTTCTGTAAAAATACAGAACATTTCTTTTAAAAAACAGAAATTTAATGTAATACTAAAATACATGCAATTCCCTGTAAATTTAATAGCTGAAAATTAAATTACAGCAAATATCTGTAAAACAACAGGTATTTCAATGTATAATGACAAAACAGAAAAAATCTGTAAAAAAATACAGACCATTACCTGTAAATTTACATTTATTTTTAACAGTGTATATTATTTGTGCAATAAGTACACTTTATAAAAGTATACTAAAGTGCACTTTTTTTTCACAAGGGAATGCAAAGGATCATATTATGTTATCTCTTCAATACAAAAATGTATTAGTTACATAGTTGTATGCAAAGCAAAGCGAGAGGACATATGTTATGGGTTGTCTTTTCAGTGCACAGAGCATAGCTTCCATATATAGCTTCATTGCACAACTGCAACCGTGCACTACAACAGCACATATGTTATGTCTTCAATGCACAACCAAACGAGTTAAATCTTATCTTGTTATATCTTCAACAGCACATATTTTAGCTCTTCAGTGCACAGTGGAATGAGTTAGTGATTGTATGCAACGAAACAAGTGCATAGCTTATGTTATTGAGTTGCACAACGTTGGATCGTACTGTATGTGCAAATGCAATGCAACAGCACATATGTTATCTTATACGTCTTGTATGCAATGAATGTTATGTGCGAATCAACGTGATGCATTGTAATGCAAAGGCTAATAATATCACTTTATCTCTTCAATAAACAAATGTATAAGTTAGTTGTATGCATAGCAATGCGATAGCACGTGTATTGTTTTGTGTCATGATCACCAGTGAGAGTGCCCTTTCAGCCACTAGAGGGCACTCCATCCCGGACTCTCATTTCCACTTGTTACATGGACTACATATCCCAATACACACTTCCCGGACTAATCATCTCGTTTTGTATTATGTCATTAGTGTCTGTCTATTTATACTGAGGTTTTTCTGTCTTTGGTTGTGGTTCATTGTTTGATGTCACCCTCGTGTCAGATCCCTGGTTTTCATGTTCTCCCGTTTTGGTTTGTAGTTTTCTTGTTTCGTGTTTCTTGTTTTATGTTTGGACTGCTGTTTATGGATTATGACCTTTGCCTGTACCCTGGATTACGCCTTTTGGATTTGCCCTTAATAAACACCTTTTGCTGCATTTGGATCTTCCTTTTGCCTTTCTGTTCCGTGACCGAATGAACCACCACCAAAGATCCAGCAGCATGAGGATTCTTCGGCCAGCCACTTGCAGGGAGCGTGTGGCATTGCTTGGGGCACTGATGGCTCTACGCCAGGAGGGAGAAGTACGGTGCTTCTCCCAGAGGTTTTGGACGGTGGCAGTGGCACTAAAATATAGTAATGAGGCACTCAAGGACATTTTTAATGCAGGTCTGGATGACCCGTTGCCCCAAAGGGGCTTCAAATCTTGGATTTCTGGGGTTTTGTTAGTTATCTCTCTCATAGAGCCCAGTGGGCAACATATGCTCAGCCAGAATGCACTCCAGCCCGTGAATCCGTTCCTGAGGCCACTAAAGAGGTGGACGCTGGATCTCCGCTTCCCACACGGAGGAAAGGGAAGAGGAGGAGGAAGGTTCCAGCCAGTGGGCCCGCTCCAGCCAGTGGGCCCGCTCCAGCCGGTGAGTCTGCTCCAGCCGGTGAGTCTGCTCCAGCCGGTGAGTCTGCTCCAGCCTGTGAGTCTGCTCCAGCCAGTGAGTCTGCTCCAGCCAGTGAGTCTGCTCCAGCCAGTGAGTCTGCTCCGGACCCCGCTCCAGCCAGTGAGTCCGCTCCAGAGTCCGCTCCGGCCAGTGAGTCCGCTCCGGGGCCCGCTCCAGCCAGTGGGTCCACTCCGGAGCCCAATCCAGCCAGTGAGCCCGCTCCAGAGCCCGCTCCAGCCGGTGAGTCCAGTTTGGGTGAGCCGCCGCCTCTGGCTCCGGCCAGTGAGTCCGCTCCGGGGCCCGCTCCAGCCAGTGGGTCCACTCCGGAGCCCAATCCAGCCAGTGAGCCCGCTCCAGAGCCCGCTCCAGCCGGTGAGTCCAGAGTCTCGTAGGCGGAGGAGAGGGAGGAAGGGGGCTTCCTCCGATCTGCAAGACCCTCCAACCATAGAGACTGCTCTGGCTTCAACGAAGCGCCTTGCCCTGCCGGCGCCAACGAAGCGCCTTGCCCTGCCGGCACCAACGAAGCGCCTTGCCCTGCCGGCGCCACCCAGGCCGCCAGTCCTGCCACCGTCGTCCAAGCCTTCTGCTCTGCCACCACCGCCCAAGCCTTCTGCCCTGCTACCTCTGCCCAGGCCACCTGAATCATTGAAATCTGCCTGGTCAGTTTTCTGTCTTTGGTTGTGGTTCATTGTTTGATGTCACCCTCGTGTCAGATCCCTGGTTTTCATGTTCTCCCGTTTTGGTTTGTAGTTTTCTTGTTTCGTGTTTCTTGTTTCTTGTTTTATGTTTGGACTGCTGTTTATGGATTATGACCTTTGCCTGTACCCTGGATTACGCCTTTTGGATTTGCCCTTAATAAACACCTTTTGCTGCATTTGGATCTTCCTTTTGCCTTTCTGTTCCGTGACAGTTTTGTCTACATATTTTACTGTGCTATGCAGCAAGTGCATAGATTGTGTTATTCTAGATCTTAAGGATCTAGTATCATTTAAATCTTTATGCAACGCAGCAAGTGCATAGCTTAAATGTTATTATTCATTGCACAATTCCTGTGTGCAATGCAATGCAAAGCACATTAAGGCATCTTAAGGGAATGAGTTAGTTCTTGTATGCATTGGATTATGCATCTATGCATTGTTATAGAAAGGCTCATGTTGTTTTCTCTTCAATACACAAATGGATGCAAAGCAATGCGATAGCACATGTGTTGCTAAATATTTCATTGTGCTATGCAGCAAGTGCATAGTTTATATATTGCTGTAATAGTTTATATTCTTCATTGCACAACTTTGGATTGTATGTGCAATACAGTGCACATATGATATCTTAACGGAATGAGTTAGTTCTTGTATGCGTTGTAAGCTCATGTTGTTATCTCTTCAATACACAAATGAATTAGTTGTTGTGTGCAGGTCAACGCGATGCAGTTGTAATCATGTTATCTCATGTTATCTCTTCAATAAACAAATGTTTATGTTAGTTGTATGCAAAGCAATACCACAAGCACATAAGTGCTTGTAAAACAATGCAACGAAATAAGTGCATAAGCTTATACTATTCTTCATTTGCAGAACGATAAGACCTGTGTGCAAATGCAATGCAACAGCACATTTGTTATATTAACGGAATGAGTTAGTTCACGTATGCATCTTCTATGCATTGTAATAAAAAGCTCATGTTGTTATATCTTCAATGCACAAATGTATGAGTTAGTTGAATGTAAAACAATCCACGTGTGTTGTCTTTTTAGTGCACAGATTAATAAAATAGATCTTTATGCACTGCAACGCAAAGAGTGAACTGTGCGCAATGCACTGCAAACAGCACATATGTTATCTCTTTATTGCACAACAAAATGAATTCTACGCATTTCAATACAAAAAATGCTTATGTTACATATTGACATACAAAAGTTAGTTGTTTTCTGCTATGCAATTACATGTGTTATTCTTAAGGTCAAATTTGACTAAGTTAGTTTAGCTTGTTTACAATAGCAAAGCAACAAGTGTATAGTTCATGTTATTCTTCAATTACACAGCAAATGTACATAATTTACGAAATGAGTCAGTACTTGTATGCATTGTATTGTAATGCATGTTCTATGCATTTTAAAGCAAAGGCTCATGTTGCTATCTTTTCAATACCCAAATGAATAAGTTAGTTGTTGTGTATAAATCAACGCAATGCATTGTAAATGCAAAGGCTCATGTTGTTATCTCTTCAGCACCCAAATGTTAGTTGGATACAAAGCAATGCGATAGCACATGTGTCATTGTGTTGTCTAAATATTTTATTGTGCTATGCAACAAGTGCATAGTTTATATATTTATTCTTCATTGCACAACGTTGGCTCGTGATGCAACGTGTGCAATGCAACAGCACATGTTATCTTAACGGAATGAGTTAGTTTTTGTATGCATTGCTTTATAATGCATCTTCTATGCAGTGTAATGCAAGGGCTTATGTTGTTATCTCTTTAATACGCAAATGTATAAGTTGTATGCAAAAGCAATGAGATGTTTTCTTTTCAGTGCACAGAATAGATTAGATCTTTATGCAGTTGTTTGTGTGATCTCTTCAACAGCACATACGTTAAGTGCACAACGGAATGAGAATGCTTGTATACAATGCAACGAAACAAGTGCAAGTGTACAACGTTGTATGTTATCTTAAGGGAATTAGTTCTTGAATGCATTGCATTATAATGCATAGAAGATGCGTTGTAATGCAAACGATCATATTATCTCTTCAATACAAAAATGTATAAGTTAGTTAAGTTGTATGCAAAGCAAAACGAGAGTTGTCTTTTCAGTGCACAGAGCATAGCTTATATATTATTCTTCATTCAGTGCACAGAACAGTTTAGATCATTATTCAATGGTATGTGTGATCTCGTCAACAGCACAACGTTAAAACTGCACAGTGGAATGAGAATGCTTGTGCAACGAAACAAGTGCGAGCGGATGTTATCTTAAGGGAATTAGTTATTTGTTAAATGCATTGTATTATAATGCATAGAAAATGCATTGTAATGCAAAGGATCATATTATGTTATCTCTTCAATACAAAAATTTACAAGTTAGCTAGTTGTATGCAAAGCAAAGCGAGAGGACATATGTTATGGGTTGTCTTTTCAGAGCACAGAGCATAGCTTACATATTACTCTTCGTTGCACAACTGTGTTAGGCCAGTGCGCTACAACAGCACATATGTTATCTTAACGGAATAAGTTACGTCTTGTATGCATTGCTTTTTAATGCATCTTCTATGCATTGTAATGCAAAGATCAAGTTGTTATCTCTTCAATACACAAAAAAAGTAGTTATGTGCGATTCAACGCGATGCATTGTAATGCAAAGGCTAATATCACGATATCTCTTCAAATAAACAAATGTATGTTAGATGTATGCACAGCAATGCGATAGCACGTGTTATTGTGTTGTCTACATATTTTACTGTGCTATGCAGCAAGTGCATAGTTTATGTATTATTCTAGATGTTAAGGATCTAACATCAGTTAAATCTTTATGCAACGCAACAAACTGCATAGTTTAATATATTTATTCTTCACTGCACAACGCGAAGCATTGTAATGCAAAGGCTAATATCATGTTACCGCTTCAATAAACAAATGTATGTTAGTAGTATGCAAAGCAATATCACAGCACATATATGTTATTGTGTTGTCTTTTCAGTTCACAGAGGGATAAGAGGGACATCTTTGTGCAATTATGTGTGATCTCTTCAATAGCATATGCGATAATTCAAATGCTCAGTGAACTCATTCCAAAGTGTGTGTGTGATCTCTTGTAGGCACTGCAACGCAAGTTCATAGCTTATATGTTATTCTTCATTGCACAACGATAGGTCCTGTGTGCAATGCACAGCAACAGCACATATGTTAACTCTTCATTGCACAACGTTGGATCGTAGTTGCAATGCAATGCACATATGTCATCTTAACGGAATGAGTTTGTTCTTCAATGTTCTTCAGATCCATTGTGTTATCTCTTCAATACAAAAATATATAAATTGGTGATGAAGTATGTTATGGGTTGTCTTTTCAGTGCACAGAGCACAGCTTATATATTATTCTTCATCGCACAACTGTGTGCTAGGCCAGTGCACTCCAACAGCATATATGTTATCTCTTCATTGCACAATCAAATGAGTTAGATCTTCTGTGCAATTCTATGTGTTATATCTTCAACAGCACATATGTTAACTCTTCAATGCACAGTGGAATGAATTAGTGATTGTATGCACCGAAACAAGTGCATAGCTTACGTTGGATCGTATATGCAAATGCAATGCAACAGCACATATGTTTTCTTAACGGAACGAGTTACGTCTTGTATGCATCTTTATAGTGCATCTTCTACGTCATTATAGTGCATCTTCTACGCAAAAGTGCATTGCTCACAGGATCTATCGTTGTGCAGTGAAGAATAACAACTATGGACTTAGTTTATTATGTTAACAGTCCACACCTGACCTGCTATGTGTGTTTCTGGTCCAAGAATCCTAGAATATGAACTTTCTATAAAAATTAATTGCATCTTCCTGATGTTATATCAGCAATACAGAAGTCCATTTGTGACTTACTGAACATATTTCTGGTCAAAGTGTAGTCAATTTTAGACTTTCTGTAATACAAACTGATGTTACATCAGAAAGACAGTAAGTCCAAATTTATCCAACTGAACATATTTCTGACTTAAAGAGTCGTCAATCATGAACTGATTGTCATTGACTCCTTCTGACGATATCAGCCAAACAATAGTCCATATTTGACCTAATGGACAAAAATGCTTGCAAAAAAAATCTTAGAACTCGAACGTTCTATACATATTCAATGTAGTCATTGAATCCGATGTTACATCAGCCATTCAGAAGTCCATGTTCACTATCTAATAATATTCATTATTAGATCATTAGATAATATTATTAGATAATATTCATTATCTTATATCTGGACATACATTTCTCAAGAGTAGTCAATCTTGAACTTTCTATTTCTAAACATTGACTCCTTCTTGTGATACATCAGCCATACAGAAGTCCATATTTGACCTACTGAACATATTTCTGGCAAAAGGAACATTTTATAGATATTCATTGACTACTTCTGATGTTACAATCAGTCAGAGAGTAGTGCATGTTCGACGTTCTGAACACATTTCTGGCTTCATTCATAAACTTTCAAAACAAACTCATATTGACTCTTTCTGATGTTACATCAGCCATAGAGAAGTCCACATTTGATCTACTGATCATATTTCTGGGAAAAGAGCCCTCGATCATGAATTTTCTGTACATTTTCTCTGACATTCCGTCAGACAGACAGTAGTCCACATTTGACATGAACTTATTTCTGGCCAAATAGTATATGAACTTTCTATTTCTAATCAATGACTCCTTTTGATGATATGTCAGCCATAAATGAGTGCATTTATGAACTAATGGACATTTTTCTAGGCAAAGAGTACTTGATCTTGAACTTTTTCAGACATACTCATTGACTCCTTCTAAAGTTACTTCCGCAATACAAAAGTCCAAATTAGACAAAAAGAACATATTTTTTGACAAATTAGTCGTCGATCATGAACTTTTTATAACATACTCATTGACTACGTCTGATGATACGTCATCCATACAGTAGTCCACATTTGACCTAATAGACATATTTCGGGCCAAAGAATAATCAATCTTGAACTTAGTTCTTAGGCCCAAGAGTCGTTGATCATGAACTTTCTATTTCCTTATTGATTCCTTCTGTCAGCCGTAAAATAGTGTATATTTGACCTAATGGACATATTTCTGGCCAAAGAGTGCTTCTTTATGAACTTTTTTATACATAATGACTCCTTCTGTTACATTACATTAGCAATACAGGTCAATATTTGACCTAATGGATATATATCTGGCCCGAGATTCGTCTATCTTGAACTTTCTATTTCTTCTCATTGATTCCTTCTGATGATACATCAGCCATACATTAGTCAATACTTGACCCATTGAACACATTGTTGGCCCACGAGACCTCGATCAGGAACATTTTATACATACTCATTGACTCCAACTGATATTACATCAGCCATACAGCCATATATTTGACCTATTAAAAAATATTGTTATTCAACGAGTCTTCAAATATGAATGTACGATACATTATCTCGGGCCGCTTCTGATGTTAAATCAGCCATTCAGAATTCCATATTTGACCTAATGGACATATGGACCGAGAGTCATCAATCTTGAACTTTCTATTTCTTCTCATTGATTCCTTCTGATGATATGTCATCCATTCAGTAGTCCATGGTTGAGCTAATGGACATATCTCTGGCTAAAGAATACTCAGTCTTGACCTTTTTTACACATACTTACTGAATCCGTCTGATGATACATCAGCCATACAGAAGTCCATATTTTACCTAATGGACATATTTCTGCCCCAAGAGTACTCGATCTTTAACTTATTTTATAATAATGACTAATTATGATGTTGCTTCAGCAATACAGAGGCCAAAATGAGATATAATGAACATTTACTTTTATGCCAAATTAGTGCTTGATCATGAACTTTCTATAACTTACTCATTGACTCCATCTGATGTTAGATCAACCATAAAGTACTTCATATTTAATGAACTTAAACTTTTTTTCTGGCCCAAGAGTCCTTGATCATGAACTTATAATATAATATAATTTAATCATTGACATCTGATGTAGTCCATATTTGACCTTCTGAACATATTTCTGGCCTAAGAGTATGGTTTCATGAACTTTCTATACATACTCATTCATTAGTTCTGATGTTACATCAGCCATAGAGAAGTCCACGTTTGACCTACTGATCATATTTCTGGCAAAAGAGCCCTTGATCATGAACTTTCTGGACATTCTTATTGATTCCTTCTGATGTAACATCAGCCATTCAGAAGTCCATATTTAACTTAACAGAGTCTGGCCCAAGAGTCGTCAATCTGGAACTTTCAATTTCTGTTCATTCAGTCCTTCTGATAATATGTCAGCCATACAGAAATCCATATTTGACACAAAGGACATATTTCGGGCCAAAGAGTACGCAAACTTGAACTTTTTTATTCAAACTTTTGAGTCCGTCCGATGATACATCAGCCATAAAGTAGTCAATATTTGACCTACTGAATATATTTCTGGCCCAAGAATCTTCGATCATGAACTATTTATACATACTCATTGACTCCTTCTGATGTTACATCAGCCATACAGAAGTCCATATTTGACTTTCTTAATACGCTTCTGGCCCGAGTACTCGTTCATGAACATTCAAAACAAACTCATTAACTCTTTTTGATGTTATATCAGCCATTCAGTAGTCCATATTTGATGTTCTGAACATTTTTCCAAGAGTACTCGTTCATGAACTTTTTGTACATTCTCATTGTTTCCTTCTGATCTTACATCAGAGATTCAGAAGTCCATATTTAACGTAAAGGACATATCTGGCTTTCAATTTCTGTTCATTCAATGCTGATAATATGTCAGCCATACAGAAGTCCATATTTGAACTAATGGACATATATGGATCATGTACTTTCTGTTTCTAACCATTGACTCCTTATGATTATATGTCATCCATACAGTAGTCCATATTTGAACCTAAAGGACGTATTTCGGGCCAAAGATTACTCAGTCTTCAACTTTTTTATACATATTAATTGAGCCAGTTTGATGATACGTCAGCCATAAAGTAGTCAATATTTGACCTAATGGACATATTTCGGGCCAAAGAATACTCAATCTTCAACTTTTTTATCCATACTTTTTGAGTCCATCTGATGGTACATCAGCCATAAAGTAGTCAATATTTGACCTACTGAAAATATTTCTGGACCAAGAATCTCCGATCATGAACTTTTTATACATACTCTTTGACTCCTTCTGATGTTGTGTCAGGCATACAGAAGTCCATATTTGACCTACTGGATATATATATCTGGCTCTAGAATTGTCAATCTTGAACTTTGTATTTCTACTCATTGACTATTTCAGATTATACGTTAGGCACACAGTAATCCATACTTGACCACCTGAACATATTTCCAGAAAAAGGGTCCACGACCTTGAACATTCTATAAGTATTCATTGGCTATTTCTGATTTTACATCAGTCAGACAGTAGTCCATATTTGACCTTCTGAACATATTGCTGGCCAAAAAGTACTGTTTCATGAATTTTCAAAACAAACTCATTCTTCACTGTTTTTGATGTTACATCAGCCATAGAGAAGTCCACATTTGACCTAATGAACATATTTCAGGCCCAGGAGTTGTCGATCCAGAACTTTCGATACATATTCAAATCCTTCTGCGTTTACATCAGCCATACAGAAGTCCATATTTGACCTACTGATCATTCTGGCAAAAGAGCCCTCGATTATGAACTTTCTGGACATTCTCTTTGATACCTTCTGTGATACTACATCAGCCATTCAGAAGTCCATATTTGAACGAACAGACATATATCTGGCCCAAGAGTGGTCGATCTGGAACTTTCAATTTCTGTTCATTCAATGCTGATAATATGTCAGCCATACAGAAGTCCATATTTTAACCTAAAGGACATATTTCGGGCCAAAGATTACTCAATCTTGAACTTTTTTATACATATTAATTGAGCCCGTTTGACGATACGTCAGCCATAAAGTAGTCAATATTTTACCTAATGGACATATTTCGGGCCAAAGATTACTCAATCTTGAACTTTTTTATACATATTAATTGAGCCCGTTTGACGATACATCAGCCATAAAGTAGTCAATATTTTACCTAATGGACATATTTCGGGCCAAAGATTACTCAATCTTGAACTTTTTTATACATATTTATTGAGTCCGTCTGATGATACGTTAGCCATAAAGTAGTCAATATTTGACCTTCTGTTCTGGCCCAAGAGTCCTCAATCATGAACTATTTATACATACTCATTGACTCCTTCTGATGTTACATCAGCCATACAAAAGTGCATATTTGAATTTCTTAATACGCTTCTGGCCCAAGAGTACTCATTCATGAACTTTCAAAACAATTTCATTGTCACAATTTCTTATGTTACATCAGCCACAGAGAAGTCCACATTTGACCTACTGATCATATTTCTGTCAAAAGAGTCCCCATCATGAACTTTCTGTACATTCTCATTGTTTCCTTCTGATCTTACATCAGCCATTCAGAAGTCCATATTTGACATAAAGGACATATATCTGGCTCAAGAGTCGTCGATCTGGAACTTTCATTTTCAGTTAATTCAGGCCTTCTGATAATATGTCAGCCATACGGTAGTGCATATTTGACCTAATAGACATATTTCGGCCCAAAGAATACTCAATCTTGAACTTTTTTATACATACTTATTGACTCTGTCTGATGATACGTCAGCCACAGAGTAGTCAATATCTGACCTACTGTACATATTTCTGGCCCATGAATCATGATTCAAGTTCAATACATACTCAATGACTCTTTCTAAGGTTACATCAGCCATACATGTCCATATTTGACTTAACAGACGTAGATCTGGCCCAAGATTCATCGATCATGAACTTTATATTTCACTCACTGTGAAGGTACGTCAGCCATACAGTACTGCATAGTTGACCTAATGAACATATATCTGGCCAAAGTGTACTCGATCTTGAACTTTTTTTTATATATAATGATTAATTATGATGTTACTTCAACCATACAGAAGCCAAAATCAGACCTAATGAACACATTTCTGACAAATTAGTCCTCGATCATGAACTTTCTAGCATTCTCATTGACTCCATCTGATGTTATGTCAGCCATACAGTAGTCCATATTTGAACTAATGGACATTTATCTGGCCCAAGAGCCCTCGATCATGAACTTTCTGTACATACTCATTGACTCCTGAGGTTACATCAGCCATTCAGTTGTCCATATTTGACCATAGAAAAGACCATATTTGACCTACTGATCATATTTCTTGCAAATGATGGACATATTTGTGGCCCAAAAGTCGTCGATCATGAACTTTCTATTTCTGTTCATTCATTGACTCCTTCTGATTATTCATCAGCCATACAGTAGTGCATATTTGACAAACTTAAAAAATTGTTCTGGCCAAAGAGTCCTCGATAATAAAAATTTAATGGACATATATCTGACTCAAAAATTCATGAATTTTCAAATCAAACTCATTCAGCCATAGAGATGTTCACATTTGACCTACTGAACATATTTCTGTCAAAACAGCCCTCAAACATAAACTTTCTGTGAAGTCTCATTGATTCCTTGTCATGTTATATCAGACAGACAGTAACCTACTGAACATATGTCAGGCCCAAAAGTCTTCGATCATGAACTTTCTATACATACTCATTGACTCATTCCGATTGTACATCAACCATCCAGTAGTCCATATTTGACCTTCTGAATATATTTCTGGCTCAAGAGTACTCGTTTATGAACTTTCAAAACAATTTCATTGACTTTCTGATGTTACATCAGCCATAGAGAAGTCCACATTTGACCTACTTGATCATATTTCTGGCAAATGAGATCACAATTATGAACTTTCTGTACATTCTCATTGATTCCCTCTGATGTTACATCAACCATTCAGAAGTCCATATATGAGATGTAAAGGACATATATCCAAGAATCGGCGATCTTGAACTTTCTTTTTCTGTTCATTGACTCCTGCTGATGATACATCAGAAATACAGTAGTGCATATTTGACATAATGGACATATTTCTGGTCAAAGAGTGCTCAATCTTTAATTTTTTTTTTACATAATGACTCCATCTGATACAGAAGTCCAAATTAGACCCATTTTTGACAAATTAGTCCTCGATAATGAACTTTCTATAACATACTGCACATTCTGATTTATACATCAGCCATACCTTAGTCCATATTTGATCTATTGAACGTATTTCGTTAGTCGATGAGTCTTCATATATGAATGTACTATCCATAATCATAGGCTCCTTCTGAAGTTAAATCAGCCATATAGCCTACTGAAAATATTTCTGGAATAAGGGTCCACGAACTTGAACATTCTATACATATACCTTGACTATTTCTGATGTTACATCAGTCAGAGAGTAGTCCATATTTGCCCTTCAGAACAAATTTCTGGACCGAGAGTCATCGATCATGAACTTTCAATACATACTCATGACTCCTTCTGACATAACATCAGCCATACAGAAGTCCAATATTTGACCTAATGGACATATTTTTGGCCAAAGAGTGATCGATCTTGAACTTTATTAGATATACTCATTGATTCCTTCTGATACATTAGCCATACAGTAGCGCATATTTGACCTACTAAAAATATTACTGGCAAAAGGGACCTCAAACTTGAACTTTCTATACATACACATTGCATCTTTTTGATGTTACTTCAGCCATACAGAAGTCCATATTTGACCTACTGTACATATTTGTGGCAAAAATGTCCTCAAACTTGAACTTTCTATACAGTCTCATTCAGTCATCAGTCAGACAATAATACTTACAATACATACAATACTTACAATTCTTAAATTCTTAAAGTCATTAATCATGAACATTCAATACATACTCATTGCCTCATTCTGATGTTAAATAAACCATAAAGAAGTCCATATTTGATCAACTGAAAATATTCTTGGCAAAAGAGTCTTTGATCATGAACTTTTTTTACATACTCTGAGTCTTTGAGTCCAGAAGTAGACAATGAAAATGTATTGAACGTTCAATTTCGAGGACCCTTTTGCCAGAAATATGTTCAGTAAGTCAAATATTGACTTCTGTATGGCTGATTTAACATCAGGAGTCCATGAGCAGTAAAAGAAAGTTCATGATCAACGACTCTTGAGCCAGAAATATGTCCATTAGGTAAAATTTGGACTTCTGTGTGGCTGATGTAACCTCAGAAGGAGTCAATGAGTATGTACAGAGTTTATGATCAAGGACCCTTTGAAGAGGACCCTTTTATGATCAAGGACCCAATATGTTCAATAGGCCAAATATTGACTACTGTATAGCCATATCATAACGTATCATGAGGAGTCAATTAGTAGAAATAGAAAGTTTAAGATCGAGGCCAGAGCCAGAAGTTATGTTCAGTAGGTCAAATATTAACTACTGTGTGGCTGACATATCATCAGACAGAGTTCATAAGTATATATACAAAAATTCAAGATATAGAGTAAACTTTGGCCTGAAATATGTCCATTAGATCAAATGTAGACTACTGTATGGCTGGCGTATCATTACAAGGAGTCAATGAGGAGAAATAGAAAATTCGAGATATATGTCCATTAGGTCAAATATGGACAGGTATGGCTGATGTAACCTTAGAAAGAGTCAATGAGTATGTATAAACAGTTCATGATTCATGGCCCAGAAATATGTATAATATTGTTATCAAATATTGACAACTCTATGGCTGACGTATTATCAGACAAAGTCAATATGTATGTTAAAAAAGTTCAAGATTGAGTATTCTTTGGCCTGAAATATGTCTATTAGGTCAAATATGCACTACGGACTTCTAATGGCTGATATAAGATCAGAAGGAAACAATGAGAATATACAGAAAGTTCATGATGGACGGCTCTTTTGACAGAAATATGATCAGTAGGTCAAATGTGGACCTCTGTGGCTAATGTAACATCAGAAAGAATCAATGAAAGTGTCTTTTGAAAGTTCATGAACGAGTACTCTTTAGTCAGAAAGGTGTTCAGAAGGTCAAATAGGGACTACTGAATGGCTGATGTAACATCAGAAGGAGTCAATGAGTATGTATAGAGAGTTCATGATTGATGACTCTTGGGCATGAAATATGTTTTGTTGGTCAAATATGGACTACTGAATGGCTGATGTAAAATCAGGAGTCAAGGAGTATGTATAGAAAGTTCATGATCGTGGACTCTTAGGCCAGAAAAAAAATTAAGTTCATCAAATATATATTATGGCTCATGTAACATCAGATGGAGTCAATGAGAATGTCAGAAAGTTCTAACTAATCTCTCAAGTTTTCATTAAGTCTAATTTGGGCTTCTGTCTGGTTGTGTAACATCAGAATAAGTCATTAAAAAACCTTCAAGATCGAGTACACTTTGCCAAGATATAAGACCATTAGGTCAACTATGCACTACTGTAGGTCAAATATGCGCTACTGTATGGCTGACTTATCATCAGAGGGAGTCAATGGCTAGAAATAAAAAGTTCATGATCGAAGACTCTTGGGCAAGAAATATGTTCAGCAGGTCAAATATTGACTACTGTGTGGATGGCATATCATCAGATGGAGTCAATGGGTACAAATAGAAAGATCATAATCAACGACTCTTGGGCCTAAGATCTAAGATCAAGATTGAGTATTCTTTGGCCCGAAATATGTCCATTAGGTCAAATTTGGACCACTGTATGTATGACATATCATCAGATGGAGTCAATGAGTAGACATAGAGAGTTCATGATCAACGACTCTTGGGCCTGAAATTTGTTCAGTAGGTCAAATATGCACTACCATATGGCTGACGTATCCTCAGAAAGAGTCAATGAGTATGTATAAAAAGTTCATGATCGAGGACTCTTGGGCCAGAAGTATGTTCAAACGGTCAAATGCACTACCGTATGGCTGACGCATCCTCAGAAGGAGTCAATCAGTTAATGATCGAGGATTCTTGGGCCAGAAGTATATTCAGAAGGTCAAATATTGACAACTGAATGGCTGATGTAACATCAGAAGGAGTCAATAAGCATATATAAACAGTTCATGATTGAGGATTCATGGGCAAGAAATATGTTCAATAGGTCAAATATTGACTACTCTATGGCTCTCATATCATCAGACAGAGTCAATATGTATGTATATAAACAGTTCATGATTGAGGATTCATGGGCAAGAAATATGTTTAAAAGGTCAAATATTGACTACTCTATGGCTGACATATCATCAGACAGAGTCAATATGTATGTATAAAAAATTTCAAGAATGAGTATTCTATGGCCCGAAATATGTCCATTAGGTTCAAATGGACTACTCTATGGTTGACGTATCCTCATAAGGAGTCAATGGCTAGAAATAAAAAGTTCATGATCGAAGACTCTTGGGCCAGAAATATGTTCATTCAATAGGTAAAATATTGACTACTTTATGACTAATGTATCATCAGACAGATTCAACAAGTATGTATAAAAAAGTTCAAGAATGAGTATTCTTTGGCCCAAAATATGTCCATTAGTTTCAAGTATGGACTACTGTATGGATGACATATCCTCATAAGGAGTAAATGGGTAGAAATAGAAAGTTCATGATCATCATGGGCTGTCAATCAGAAGGAGTCATCAGAAGGAGTCAATGACTAGAAATAAAAAGTTCATGATCGAAGACTCTTGGGCAAGAAATATGTTCAGTAGGTCAAATATTAACTACTGTATGGATGACATATCATCAGATGGAGTCAATATATATGTATAAAAAATGTTAAGAATGAGCATTCATTGGCCCGAAATATGTCCATTAGGTTCAAATATGGACTACTGTATGGATGACATATCATCAGATGGAGTCAATGAGCAGAAATAGAAAGTTCATGATCAACGACTCTTGGGCAAGAAATATGTTCAATAGGTCAAATATTGACTACTCTATGGACTGACATATCATCAGACAGAGTCAATATGTATGTATAAAAAATTTCAAGAATGAGTATTCTTTGGCCCGAAATATGTCCATTAGGTTCAAATATGGACTACTGTATGGATGACATATCCTCATAAGGAGTCAATGAGTAGAAATAGAAAGTTCATGATCGAGGACTCTTGGGCCAGAAGAATGTTCAGAAGGTCAAATATGGACTACTGAATGGCAGATGTAACATCAGAAGGAGTCAATGAGTATGTATAAAAAAGATTCATGATTGAGGATTCATGGGCAAGAAATATGTTCAAATGGTCAAATAATGACTACTCTATGGCTGACATATCATCAGACAGAGTCAATATGTATGTATAAAAAATTTCAAGAATGAGTATTCTTTGGCCCGAAATATGTCCATTAGGTTCAAATATGGACTACTCTATGGTTGACGTATCCTCATAAGGAGTCAATGGCTAGAAATAAAAAGTTCATGATCGAAGACTCTTGGGCCAAAAATATGTTCATTCAGTAGGTCAAATATTGACTACTTTATGACTAATGTATCATCAGACAGATTCAACAAGTATGTATAAAAAAGTTCAAGAATGAGTATTCTTTGGCCCAAAATATGTCCATTAGTTTCAAATATGGACTACTGTATGGATGACGTATCCTCATAAGGAGTCAATAGGTAGAAATAGAAAGTTCATGATCAACGACTCTTGGGCCTGAAATTTGTTTAGTATGTCAAATATGCACTACTGAATGGCTGATGTATCATCAGAAGGAGTCAATAAGCATATATAATCAGTTCATGATTGAGGATTCATGGGCAAGAAATATGTTCAATAGGTCAAATATTGACTACTCTATGGCTGACATATCATCAGACAGAGTCAATATGTATGTATAAAAAATTTCAAGAATGAGTATTCTTTGGCCCGAAATATGTCCATTAGGTTCAAATATGGACTACTGTATGGATGACATATCCTCATAAGGAGTCAATGAGTAGAAATAGAAAGTTCATGATCGAGGACTCTTGGGCCAGAAGAATGTTCAGAAGGTCAAATATGGACTACTGAATGGCAGTTGTAACATCAGAAGGAGTCAATGAGTATGTATAAACAGTTCATGATTGAGGATTCATGGGCAAGAAATATGTTCAAACGGTCAAATAATGACTACTCTATGGCTGACATATCATCAGACAGAGTCAATATGTATGTATAAAAAATTTCAAGAATGAGTATTCTTTGGCCCGAAATATGTCCATTAGGTTCAATATGGACTACTCTATGGTTGACGTATCCTCATAAGGAGTCAATGGCTAGAAATAAAAAGTTCATGATCGAAGACTCTTGGGCCAAAAATATGTTCATTCAGTAGGTCAAATATTGACTACTTTATGACTAATGTATCATCAGACAGATTCAACAAGTATGTATAAAAAAGTTCAAGAATGAGTATTCTTTGGCCCAAAATATGTACATTAGTTTCAAATATGGACTACTGTATGGATGACGTATCCTCATAAGGAGTCAATGGGTAGAAATAGAAAGTTCATGATCATCATGGGCTGTCAATCAGAAGGAGCCATCAGAAGGAGTCAATGACTAGAAATAAAAAGTTCATGATCGAAGACTCTTGGGCAAGAAATATGTTCAGTAGGTCAAATATTAACTACTGTATGGATGACATATCATCAGATGGAGTCAATGGGTACAAATAGAAAGTTCATGATCAACGACTCTTGGGCCTAAGAACTAAGTTCAAGATTGAGTATTCTTTGGCCCGAAATATGTCTATTAGGTCAAATGTGGACTACTGTATGGATGACATACCATCAGATGGAGTCAATGGGCAGAAATAGAAAGATCATAATCAACGACTCTTGGGCCTAAGATCTAAGTTCAAGATTGAGTATTCTTTGGCCCGAAATATGTCCATTAGGTCAAATTTGGACCACTGTATGTATGACATATCATCAGATGGAGTCAATGAGTAGACATAGAGAGTTCATGATCAACGACTCTTGGGCCTGAAATTTGTTCAGTAGGTCAAATATGCACTACCATATGGCTGACGTATCCTCAGAAAGAGTCAATGAGTATGTATAAAAAGTTCATGATCGAGGACTCTTGGGCCAGAAGTATGTTCAGAAGGTCAAATATGGACTACTGAATGGCAGAAGTAACATCAGAAGGAGTCAATGAGTGTGTATAAACAGTTCATGATTGAGGATTCATGGGCAAGAAATATGTTCAAACGGTCAAATAATGACTACTCTATGGCTGACATATCATCAGACAGAGTCAATATGTATGTATATAAACAGTTCATGATTGAGAATTCATGGGCAAGAAATATGTTCAAACGGTCAAATGCACTACCGTATGGCTGACGCATCCTCAGAAGGAATCAATGAGTATGTATAAAAAGTTCATGATCGAGGACTCTTGGGCCAGAAGTATGTTCAGAAGGTCAAATATGGACTACTGAATGGCAGATGTAACATCAGAAGGAGTCAATGAGTATGTATAAACAGTTCATGATTGAGGATTCATGGGCAAGAAATATGTTCAAAAGGTCAAATATTGACTACTCTATGGCTGACATATCATCAGACAGAGTCAATATGAATGTATATAAACAGTTCATGATTGAGGATTCATGGGCAAGAAATATGACTATTTGGTCAAATGTGGACTACTTTATGGATGACATACCATCAGATGGAGTCAATGAGCAGAAATAGAAAGTTCATGATCAACGACTCTTGGGCCTGAAATTTGTTTAGTAGGTCAAATATGCACTACTGTATGGCTGATGTATCATCAGAAGGAGTCAATAAGCATATATAATCAGTTCATGATTGAGGATTCATGGGCAAGAAATATGTTCAATAGGTCAAATATTGACTACTCTATGGCTGACATATCATCAGACAGAGTCAATATGTATGTATAAAAAATTTCAAGAATGAGTATTCTTTGGCCCGAAATATGTCCATTAGGTTCAAATATGGACTACTGTATGGATGACATATCCTCATAAGGAGTCAATGAGTAGAAATAGAAAGTTCATGATCGAGGACTCTTGGGCCAGAAGAATGTTCAGAAGGTCAAATATGGACTACTGAATGGCAGTTGTAACATCAGAAGGAGTCAATGAGTATGTATAAACAGTTCATGATTGAGGATTCATGGGCAAGAAATATGTTCAAACGGTCAAATAATGACTACTCTATGGCTGACATATCATCAGACAGAGTCAATGAGTATGTATAAAAAGTTCATGAATGAGATTCTTGGGCCAGAAATATGTTCAGAAGGTCAAATATGGACTACTCAATGGCATGACATATCATCAGAAGGAGTCAATGTATGTATATAAACAGTTCATGATTGAGGATTCATGGGCAAGAAATATGTTCAAACGGTCAAATAATGACTACTCTATGGCTGACATATCATCAGACAGAGTCAATATGAATGTATATAAACAGTTCATGATTGAGGATTCATGGGCAAGAAATATGTTCAAACGGTCAAATAATGACTACTCTATGGCTGACATATCATCAGAAGAGTCAATATGAATGTATATAAAGTTCAGTTCATGATTGAGGATTCATGGGCAAGAAATATGTTCAAACGGTCAAATAATGACTACTCTATGACTACTCTATGGCTGACATATCATCAGACAGAGTCAATATGTATGTATAAAAAATTTCAAGAATGAGTATTCTTTGGCCCGAAATATGTCCATTAGGTTCAAATATGGACTACTGTATGGATGACATATCCTCATAAGGAGTCAATGAGTAGAAATAGAAAGTTCATGATCGAGGACTCTTGGGCCAGAAGAATGTTCAGAAGGTCAAATATGGACTACTGAATGGCAGTTGTAACATCAGAAGGAGTCAATGAGTATGTATAAACAGTTCATGATTGAGGATTCATGGGCAAGAAATATGTTCAAACGGTCAAATAATGACTACTCTATGGCTGACATATCATCAGACAGAGTCAATATGTATGTATAAAAAATTTCAAGAATGAGTATTCTTTGGCCCGAAATATGTCCATTAGGTTCAATATGGACTACTCTATGGTTGACGTATCATAAGGAGTCTCATAAGTTCATGATCATCATGGGCTGTCAATGGCTAGAAATAAAAAGTTCATGATCGAAGACTCTTGGGCCAAAAATATGTTCATTCAGTAGGTCAAATATTGACTACTTTATGACTAATGTATCATCAGACAGATTCAACAAGTATGTATAAAAAAGTTCAAGAATGAGTATTCTTTGGCCCAAAATATGTCCATTAGTTTCAAATATGGACTACTGTATGGATGACGTATCCTCATAAGGAGTCAATGACTAGAAATAGAAAGTTCATGATCATCATGGGCTGTATCAGAAGGACTCAGAAGGACTGTAGAAATGGATCGAAGACTCTTGGGCAAGAAATATGTTCAGTAGGTCAAATATTAATTACTGTATGGATGACATATCATCAGATGGAGTCAATGGGTACAAATAGAAAGATCATAATCAACGACTCTTGGGCCTAAGATCTAAGTTCAAGATTGAGTATTCTTTGGCCCGAAATATGTCCATTAGGTCAAATTTGGACCACTGTATGTATGACATATCATCAGATGGAGTCAATGAGTAGACATAGAGAGTTCATGATCAACGACTCTTGGGCCTGAAATTTGTTCAGTAGGTCAAATATGCACTACCATATGGCTGACGTATCCTCAGAAAGAGTCAATGAGTATGTATAAAAAGTTCATGATCGAGGACTCTTGGGCCAGAAGTATGTTCAGAAGGTCAAATATGGACTACTGAATGGCAGATGTAACATCAGAAGGAGTCAATGAGTGTGTATAAACAGTTCATGATTGAGGATTCATGGGCAAGAAATATGTTCAAACGGTCAAATAATGACTACTCTATGGCTGACATATCATCAGACACAGTCAATATGAATGTATATAAACAGTTCATGATTGAGGATTCATGGGCAAGAAATATGTTCAAACGGTCAAATAATGACTACTCTATGGCTGACATATCATCAGACAGAGTCAATATGTATGTATAAAAAATTTCAAGAATGAGTATTCTTTGGCCTGAAATATGTCCATTAGGTTCAAATATGGACTACTGTATGGATGACATATCCTCATAAGGAGTCAATGAGTAGAAATAGAAAGTTCATGATCGAGGACTCTTGGGCCAGAAGAATGTTCAGAAGGTCAAATATGGACTACTGAATGGCAGATGTAACATCAGAAGGAGTCAATGAGTATGTATAAACAGTTCATGATTGAGGATTCATGGGCAAGAAATATGTTCAAACGGTCAAATAATGACTACTCTATGGCTGACATATCATCAGACAGAGTCAATATGTATGTATAAAAAATTTCAAGAATGAGTATTCTTTGGCCCGAAATATGTCCATTAGGTTCAATATGGACTACTCTATGGTT